>NC_053429.1:58973554-59178077 GCF_007990345.1 Gossypium hirsutum | reverse complement strand
TTAGGACTAATCTAAAAATCTGATTCATTGCCCGACTCACATTGAGCTCTTTTAGCTTGCAGGACACCATCATTAGTCTAAGCATCATAAATTTCCTGAAGAAATGTCGGCCTAGCCCTTAGCTCTACCGAAACTAAACCATGATCAAGAAACACCAATCGAGTGTTCATGGTCCTCAATGCAAACAAAGATTTTCTACTTAATACGTCGACGACCACATTCACCCTTCCCGAGTGATAATCAAAGATCAGCTCGTAATCTTTAATTAGTTCTAACCATCTCCGCTGTCTCAGATTCAATTCCTTTTTAGTCATCAAATACTTCAAACTCTTGTGGTCTGTGAATATATGACAAGTCTCACCATATAAATAATGCCTCCAAATTTTAAAGCGAAAACAATGGTGGTAAGCTCTAAGTCGTGCGTCGGATAATTCCTCTCGTGTGGCTTCAACTGTCGTGAAGCATAGGCTATCACTTTGCTATCTTGCATAAGCACACAACCTAGTCCATTTAAGGATGCATTGGTATAGACCACAAACTCTTTTCTCGACTTAGGTAATACTAGAACTGGAGCTTCGTCAGCAATGTCTTCAACTTCTCGAAACTCTACTGACACTTTTCTGACCATTTGAACTTAACTTCTTTCTGTAGCAACCTCATCATTGGAGTTGCTACCATGGAGAATCCTTTCACAAATCTTAAATAGAAACCGAACAAGCCCAAAAAGCTTCTAACCTAGGTTATATTTTTAGGTGGTTTCCATTCAACGATAGTAGAAATCTTACCTGAATCAACTCAAATGCCTTCACTCGAAACAATATGACCCAAAAACCCTACTTCTTGGAGCCAAAACTCACTCTTGCTAAACTTAGCATACAATTGTTATTCCCGTAAGGTCTGCAACACAGTCCTCAGATGCTTCGTATGCTCTATCTCATCCTTAGAATAAATCAAAATGTCGTCAATGAACACAACGATGAACTTGTCCAAGTATGGCCGAAATATCCTATTCATTAGGTCCATAAATATGGCTGGTGCATTCGTTAACCCAAATGGCATGACAAAGAATTCATAGTGACCATACCTAGTTCTGAAAGCTTTCTTAGGCACGTTGACTCCTTAACTCGTAATTGATAGTAGTCGAATCTCAAGTCTATCTTAGAGAATACAGTGGCTCCCCTCAACTGGTCGAAAAAATCATCGATCCTTGGGAAAGGATACTTATTCTTAATAGTTACCTTATTCAACTGCCGATAATTTATACATAGCCTCACTGAATCATCTTTCTTCTTTACAAATAATACGGGAGCACCCCAATGCGAAAAGCTCAGCCTTGCAAAACCTTTATCCGTCAGTTCTTGCAACTGTGCTTTTAACTCTTTCAACTTGTTTAGTGCCATCCTGAATGGAGCAATAGAAATAGGAGCTGTTCCTGGCACCAGTTCAATACCAAACTTTATCACTCTATTAGGAGGTAATCCGGGTAGTTCATCCGAGAACACGTCTAGATATTCACATACTATTGGTATGGACTCAATCTTCAACTTTGTTTCCTTAGTGTTCAGTACAAAAGCAAGGTGGCTTCGTACCCTTTTCTCATATATCTTTGAGCAACCATTGTTGTGATTACAACCGGCGGTGTATCCAATTCTCTTGAATCAACCCGTAGAGTTTCACCATCAGGGCACTTCAGTTCAATATACTTACTACCACAATTTACAATTGCATCATGCAGGGCTTGTAACACCCCAAACCCAGCCCAAAACGTTATGGCCGAATTTGACGTGCCACTTGGAGTTGAAAACCCATGTTCCATGTTAGTGTTTTAAAAACCATATATCTTGTTGAGTTAACAAAGTGAATGGAAGCTGGGCACCAGGTAGCTATCCAAGACAGAGGAGGTGAGCCATGAAGGCTACTTAAGTACAAAGCTCTTCAGTTGGATCCAATCCTAGACATGCCCACAACCATTGCCACACTTTGTTATATCGAGTTTAAATTTGTTTAAGTGGACCTCTTTGATAAATCGAATAATCGTGGTGTTGTGATATTTTGAAATCAAGTATCATTTTGAAATCACGTCCTAAGTCTAGCCCATTTGAATAATTATCAACCAATTTTAAAGATATTAAAAATAAAATAATCCCGAAAAGAAATAAAAGAACAGGTAAAATGGCCTTATTACAACCCAAGAATAAATAATAATTAAAAGAAATTTAAAGAAAACCAATGCTTATTTAAAAGCCCAAAGGCGATCACCGCGACCACTCTGAATCCCCGCCGGCTCTAAGTCCCCATATCAAGGCTCACCTGCAAGGTTAAGGAAAGGGGGTGAGTTTGGAAACTCAGTGTGCAACAAGCCCCTTTTAGAGCCCAAATCAATATCAGCCTGCTGGGCCTTAGCCCAAGTCCAATATCAATATGTATATACTGGGCCGTAGCCTTTTCATAAATCATATAACTAGGCCGAAGCCTTTTACTGTAAACGGTATGGCCCATAGGCCCATTTCAATATCACATGTATCGTCAATAAAAAACAAATGAATGCAAGCCCATCCGCTACTCTCCACTCGTACCAACCAACACATCATGTGGGGAATAAGTCAACCCACCCAACCATAACTCTCCACTGGCAGCATAGCTGCTTTATCATATAACTGGAGGCCTAGCCCCTTTTAATAACTAGGGCAAAAGCCCTTTTAATAACTAGGGCATAAGCCCTTTTAATAACTTTTAATAACTGGGGCATAAGCCCTTTTGATAACTGGGGCATAAGCCCTTTTGATAACTGGGGCATAAGCCCTTTTAATAGCTGAGGCATAAGCCCTTTTGATAACTAGGGCATAAGCCCTTTTGCACTTCCTCCATCCATATAAAAACCCAACCCAATGCATTTATGAATACATCATGTGCATATCATACATATCATGTGCATATCATACATGTCATGTGCGTATCATACATACCATGTTTATCAAAATCCCATGTATTAAATTCATATATAAACCCTAGGGGTATAATGGTCATTTTTACCTATGGTCAAAACGGTCATTTTCATGTTATAAGGGTAATCCTGTAATTTTACCAAAAATTAGGGTTTCCATGTTCATTAACGGTTACTAACAATTCATGGGTGCAAACAGTGATTCTAGCCCATTTTTAGTGAAATCGAGTTATTGGGCCTAAAACCCCTAATGGGCCCTACTTAGCCAATTTTGTCATCTAGGCCCATTTAGCCTATATTCCATAATGGTTTTATCAGTCTCGATGTGCAACTTAGCAAGTTTTCCTTTTCTACCAATTTTTTTTACAAATGGGCCCGAAAGCCCATTGGCCCCCACTTTGGCCCCTCGAGGCCCAACTTACCGTGAACGCCAAAAATCACGCTCTTACCATTTCCAATGTTCCCAATCATCATCTCAACGAATCTAACTAAATAAAGAGCGTTTGCTTGCTCACAAGTCCTCGAAATGCCAGAATTTCGGCATTTCAGCTTTTTGGCATTTATCGCTTTAAGCTATGAGAAAGGGTTCGTTACACACCTATTTTGTGATATTCCTCAACAAAATCTCCTACACGATTTCTCCTATAATCAACCGTTAATAAATCAGCTCACAATAATTGAACCAAACCAAGAACCATCTAATATTAACACTTACACATTCGGCCACCATCCATAATGGCCTTAGGCACCTTACCTTTGCCGAGATTTATGACGAGATCTAGCCACTCCGATGATCCAAGCTAATCCAGATCGACACTACGCCTTGCTGCCCCTCCACTATAGAAACCATAAAAATATTAAAAGAAGAATCCCATAAAGCCTATACCATATTCGGCCACCTCCTTAAACTAGAAGGGTTTCGGCTTTTCTTAACCTCCATAATACCGAATTGATTAAAGCTACGAGCACTTACCAAGGTTCACCTACCCAAACGGTTCTAATCCCGTGTCAACTCTGATTCAACGCAGTCCCAGCTTCAAAACACTAGCAAAAATCGCACCACAAGGATCCTAAGAATCGGCCACCAAGTCACCCAAGGATGCTGTGCTTTTTGGATCACTGAAGAATAAGTGGTTATGGACCAAAAAGGGTGTTGACAAAAGAGTTGAAAGGCTTCTGACATAACATGAATCGGCTAAAAGAAAAAAAGAACAAGTGTATGCCCTTATGGAGAAATCGACTTCCTTTGCCTCATTCGGGATTTGGCTTGTTGCTATTCGGTTAGCAATGAAAAGAAGGATGAGTTCGGCTTTTACTATAAATGAAAGAGAGGAAGAATGGGGGTAAAGAGATTATGGACGAAATAATGGAAGAGAAAAGAGAGGAATTGCTTAAGAAAAATCGGCACAAGTGGGAAGAAAGAAAGAAAACAAAAGAGGAAAATGCCACCCTAAAACCCAATAGCCGAATTTACACTAACCTTCCCCCTTGGCCAGCCATCACTTCCCCCATTTCAAATCTCCTAAAATCTCTCCTAGATACGCTCCCCTTATCTCTCCATCATCCCTAAAATCTCTCCCCTTATCACTCCTTAATCCATGCACTTGACTAATTCAAACTCCTCCAACAGAATCCACCTAGGTTCCATCACTTACCTTTCCTGCTCATAAAAATAAATAACCTTATTTGCCAACACAGGGAATCGATCCCATGTCTTTCCCGATGCTCCACACGCCACCTTTTTAGGAGCTTAGTGGCGTTACCCTTGCCACTTTACTACAGCTCTTTTTGTGATACATTTCTCCCACAACTTTACATAAGCTCACCTAGCCAGAACCCCTAACTCTTAAGTCCAAATTTTGAAAATTCTACCGGGTTTTGGCCAAGACATGGGCCTTCCATAAGCCAATTTACATACTCAAATTATGAATTCCATAATCACATACTAAATTTTAGAAACTTAAAATATCAAGAATCGCGAAAAACCCGAAAATCAAGATGTTACAGGGCTAACCAATCCATGCCAAGTATTACATCAAACTCATCAAATGGCAATAACATAAGGTTAGCCAGAAAACAATGACCCTGAATCATAAAGGGACAATTCTTACAGACTTTATCAACCAGGACTGACTTGCCTAATGGATTCGGCACTCTGATAATAAATTTCGTAGGTTCAATGGATATATTCATACTAGACACCAATCTCATGCAAATGTATGAATGCGTCGATCCTAGATCAATTAAGGAAACAACACAAGTATTAAAAAGAGAAAAGGTACCCGTGATGACGTCAGGAGTAGAGGCTTTCTCTCGAGCGCGCATTGCATACGTTCTTGCTGGAGCTCGAGCCTCTAATGTTCCAGTGTCTTTGGTCACAACTTGACTACCGCTAGCACTTCCAAGATATCTTGGAGGTCTACCTCGTGGAGTAGGAGCACTCAACTTCGGGGCTACTTCCATCTCTTTATCGGTTCATTCCAGGCAGTCTCTAAGGAAGTGGTCAAGAGAACCACATCTGTAGCATGCACCGCTCTTCATCCGGCACTCTCTGAAGTGAAATTTATTTCAACTTTTACACTTCAGCTTTTGTTTATCTACACTCCCCACACTAGTCACCATCAGGTAGGAAGACTTCTGATTACGTCATTTGGAGCCTCTCGCTCTACCCAAATATCCTACCAATGAAATGGAGCGCTCATGTTGGCTCCTTGATTTCTTTCTGGGAAACGAGAGCATCTTACCGCTGGATCTCTTGCTCGCAACTTGAGCTTCTCTCTTAGCTTGCTTCCTTTCATTATTGAGCTCCTCAACTTTCTTGGCCCAATCAGGTAATGCAGCGAACTCTCATATCTCAAGAATCCCAATCAACAGCTTGATTTCCTGATCCAGACCTTCCTCAAAGTGTTTACACATTTCTAACTCTATTTGAACTCATCCAGTCGCATATTGACTTTGTAACAGCCCAAAATTGACCCTAGTCGGGAAGTGGTTTCGGGACCACAAAACCGAGTCATAAAAATAATTAATTTCCATATTCTATGCTTATTATGTGTGTACATGAGTATGTGGAAGTTTCATTCTCCAATTTTGCCAATTGTATGAGAAATTATTAAATAGGGATCGATATGAGACATGGTGAAAATATGATAGGCTAATTTAAAATGGTCTATTAATGCATGTTGTGAAAATGATGGGTTTGCATGTCAAATTACCCAAAATTTGAGCTAGTGGTTGGCCATGCTATGGGTGGAAACATGTTGGGAACATGTTGGCCTAGTGAGGTATGTAGGAAAAAAATAAAATAAGGAGTATGGGTAATAAAGAAAGGAAAAACAAAAAATGAGTGGTTGTTTCCCCCCCCCATTGCCGTAAGCTAAAGAAAGGAAAAGAAAAACTTGTTCATCCTTTTTCATCCTCTTTTGACAGAAAATTCTAAGGGAGGAGGAAGGAGTTCTTGCTTCATGTTTGGTTTGGAAGAGAATTAGGAGGAAGTTTGGCCATGCATGTAACTAGATTGAGGTATGTTTGATATTATTCTTTGAGATTCATGTATATTTTAAGTTGTAAGTTTGAAATCTACCTAGCCATGGTTCAAACTTTGTTAAATGATGGAGATGATATTCGGCCATGCATGTTACATTCTTGGTTGGTATTTTGATGTTTGATGTTGTGGTGATGAGGCATGAAGATGAGTTAAGATTCGGCCTAGGTGGAGTTTGTGTTAATGCCATTGCATGCTAAATATGAAGCTTGTTAATGATGCATGTGATGGTGGATTGATGATTCTTGAATCTCTTTTTTTTAGCATTTTTGAGTGAGCACATATGTGCATTGGTTGCTAGATGGGGAAGAATCGGCTAGCAAGTTGTGTGCTAAGGCCGAATATAATTTTTGTAGGTTAATGAGTAATGCATGTGCTAAATTGATGGAAAGGAAGAGGATGCTTTACTAGTGTATAAATGATATAAAGATTTTAGAAATTATTTTTGCTTAGGTGTATGTATGATTAGGTATATTCGGCCATATGAGTAAATATATAGATGATGTTAAATTTGATTATGTATAATGGGCCATATAGGGTACACATTGTGATATTAACTTTGATTCTCCATAATTGATCAAGTGGGTGATTAGTAAGGGTGATTGCCGAATATACTAACATACATATGCATGTGTCATTGGATTGTAAATATTTAGCAAGGCGGTTAAACTAGTTGATTTATTGATTAAGCTCAAGGAGTTAAAGGAGGAGAATCGAGCAAAGGCAAAGAAAAGATCATCGAGTAGCCGAGTTGGAACCATCTTACCCAACACAAGTAAGTCATTAAGCATATCTTTGGTATTAATTTAAAGGATCGTAATACCTATACCATTGTGTTTAATGAGATGAAATGTATACAAATGTCTATGTAAGTAGAGATGAAATTTGTCGAATGTAAAAAGGAAGTGAAGCCTATTGAGTGGCTGGTTTTCGGCACTAAGTGTGCGGGCAATAAGTGTTCACGGTCATGAGATTGGCACTAAGTGTGCGGGTTTAAATTGTACAGCACTAAGTGTGCGAGTTTAAAGTACATGGCACTAAGTGTGTGTGGTTGATTATTAAGCACTATGTGTGCGAACCCAATATATATTTTCTATAAATTATTTACATTAAGGGTGCGACCTTACCGAGTCGATTTTGGACAGCGGAAAAGGTAAGTGTGCGAACTTGAAATGCATGGCACTAAGTGTGTGAGTTTAAAGTGCATGGCACTAAGTGTGCGCGGTTGATTATTAAGCACTATGTGTGCGAACCCAATATATATTTTCTATAAATTATTTACATGAAGGGTGCGACTTTACCGAGTCAATTTTGGACAGCGGAAAAGGTAAGTGTGCGAACTTGAAATGCATGGCACTAAGTGCGCGCGGTTGATTATTAAGCACTATGTGTGCGAACCCAATATATATTTTCTATAAATTATTTACATGAAGGGTGCGACTTTACCGAGTCAATTTTGGACAGCGGAAAAGGTAAGTACCTTGAGTTCATGGCTAATAGGCGCTATGTTTATATTTGGAGTTGAGCTTGGTAAGTTTTGAACCTATGTGACGATTATAGTTGAAGTCACGTACATAAGGTTCATTGTGGAATAGGTGAAAGTTCGTTTAATTGTATGATTATAACGAAAATAAAATGATGTATGAAAGGCCAATGTAGGACTTGGTATGAGATTGAACCATAGGGTTTAAGGAACTATGGTATAGTTTGGTATGGATGGAGTACTTAACCTCATTTCATTGTTTCCTGTTGTGATAATTTTATTAATGGATGGTTGTGGAATGCTTGTGGCTTACTGAGTTATATACTCATTCGGTGTTTGCTTGTCACCTATTCTAGGTTTCTTGGACTCGTCTCTTTTTGCGTGATCGTGCCGTCGTCGAAGTCATCACACCGGCTAGCAAGTTTTGGTACTTTCTTCTTAGTCGGCTTAGGAGAACATTTCGGCATGTATAGGCTATTATGTTGTGTTTGAACTTTGGTATGTAAACTTTTAGCCATGCGAAAATGGCATAAATGTTCGGTTGGGTTTGGTTTCATAACGTTAGGTCGTAAATCTTGATAATTCGACCTTTTTATGCCATATGTCATGGTTGATTATTTTGGTGTTAAAATTCATGATATGGAAATAGTGTAGTAGGGGGATGTTTGACAATGATTAGCCTTTGGCATGGCTAGTCATGATCATAATTTGTGATATGTATGACGAATTACTAGTTAGATCAAGGAGAAATCACGAAATGGGCATAGTTGCTTTCGTAACAGATGCTGGCAGCAGCAGTGACGTGAGATTGAAAAATCACTAAAAATAGTAGGAGTGGAATAAATTGATGAATAAATTATGTATTCGAAGCTCGATGAGTCTATTTTCATATAGAAGCAACGAAAGGATCATATGGACAGTATGTTAAGAGATATTCAGGTTCTCGTGAGACAGGGCCAGAACGGTTTCTGGATTCCATGTTCCGACTTTGGAAATTCATTAAAAATTAACCAGAGACAATTAGGAGTCATACCATATATGGATAGATTCCTCTCTGAGTCTAGTTTCTATAGAAACAAACGGCATCAGTATTGAAGCTCTGTGCAGAGAGATATCCAGGTCGTAATGCACAAAGGTCAGTGTAGTCGATCCCTGTAACATGGGAGACTTTGACTAATAAACTGTACTAATTGGCCTGACCAAAAATTCTAGAAAAAAATATGTAGATGGGCATATGAGTCTAGTTTCAGGAAAAAATTACGAAACTGATTTTCGAGTTGTGAAACTCAAGATATGATTTTTAAAGCGACTAGTACACAGATTGGCAGTGTCTGAGAAATATTTTTATAAAGGGTTTAAAGTCTGTTAACATCTCGTGTTCGACTCCGGTGTCGGTCTCGGGTTCGGGGTGTTACATTTGATTTGGTATCAGAGCTATGGTTTAGTCGGTTCTAGGACTACCATAGCACGTATGAGTCTAGCTATACATGCCGAATGTTAATGTTTAACTGTGTGATGACTTCTGACGGTTAAAATTTATGTTTTGATTAGTAAATGGATCCCGGTGTAGAGAGAACCTTGGCGGATGACATTGAAAGTGTAGCGGCTGCTCCTGCACAAGGGACACCGCCTGTTGAACCTCAGTCATCTGCGAATAATCAAGGTGAGGGGGCTAAACAAGCTTTCTTTACCATGATGAATGAGTGGGTCGCGCAGTATGCCCGAACCAATCCGGCTGTCCAACAATTCCCGAATTTGAATAATCCACCCCCGGAGCCAGTAATGCCATCAGTTACTGATCCTGTGAGGCTGAGTAAGCCACCTGTAGGCTTGATTGGGAAGCGCGGGGCTGAGGAGTTCAGGGCCATAGTTACTGATGATGCTGAAAGGGCCGAGTTCTGGCTTGATAACACCATTCGGGTGTTTGATGAACTGTCATGCACACCCGATGAATGTCTAAAGTGTGCTATATCCTTGTTGCGGGACTCAGCCTACTATTGGTGGAGGACCCTGATTTCCATAGTCCCAAACGAACGAGTAACTTGGGACTTCTTTCAGACGGAATTTCGAAAGAAATATATTAGTCAACGGTTCATTGATCAAAAGCGTAAGGAATTCTTGGAACTCAAGCAAGGCCGTATGACAGTATCTGAATACGAACATGAATTCGTAAGACTCAGTAGGTATGCCCGGGAGTGTGTAGCTGATGAGGTTGCTATGTGCAAAAGATTCGAAGAAGGATTGAATGAAGATTTAAAGCTACTAATGGGTATTTTGGAAATAAAAGAATTCGTAACACTAGTCGAACGAGCCTGCAAGGCGGAAGAACTTGGAAAGGAGAAGAAGAAGGCTGAATTTGAAGCTCGAGACTATCGTAAAAGATCGACGGGTAAAGCTCCGTTCTCAGCCTTAAAGAAGTTCAGGGAGGACACTAATAAGTCGAGGACGACTGCGGGAATTTCCATCAGAGCAAGACCATCGACGGACTCCCGAGCTACTTCGGTAGCTAGTGTGGGCAATAATCGTCTAGAGAAACCTGAATGTCCCCAATGTGGAAGACGACACATAGGTGAATGTTGGGGTAAGTCTATTAACAGGGCTTGTTACGGATGCGGTTCGAAGGACCACTTCATTAGAGATTGCACGGAGCTTAATGAGAAGAATAAGATTCAAGGTGCAAGACCTAGTGGAGTGACAACTAGAGGTAGACCACCGAGAATTTTAGGAGGTAGGGGTGGTAGTCAGAGAGGGACCTCTGATACGGCTGTTTGAGCTGAGAACCGTACTCCTGCTAGAGCATATGCCATTCGCGCACGAGAGGAGGCATCCTCCCCTGACGTCATCACTGCTACCTTCACTCTCTTTGATACTAATGTGATTGCATTGATTGACCCTGGCTCTACTCATTCATATGTATGCGAAACCTTAGCATCCAGTAAGACTCTACCTGTTGAGTCTACTGAGTTCGTCATTCGAGTGTCAAACCCTTTGGGTCAATGCGTACTTGTTGATAAAGTGTGTAAGAGATGCCCTCTAAAAATCCGAGAATCCTGTCTTCCGGCCGATTTGATGCTTTTGCCGTTTGACGAACTTGACGTTATTCTTGGTTTGGATTGGTTGACCGCGCATGATGCGGTTGTGAATTGCAAAAGCAAGACTATTGATTTGAGGTGCGCAAATAATGAGATAATTCGAATTGAGTCTACGGACTTAAGGGGGTTGCCAACTGTAATATCAGCAATGTTGGCCCAGAAATATGTAAGGAAAGGGTGCGAAGCATACCTTGCGTATGTACTTGATGACAAAGAGTTAGAAAAGAAACCCGAATTTGTGCCGGTGGTTTGTGAATACCTGGATGTTTTTCCTGAAGAATTACCGGGTTTACCACCTGTTCGGGAGGTAGAGTTTGGTATTGAGCTTGTACCTGGGACTACGCCGATTTCGATAGCTCCGTATCGTATGGCACCAACCGAGTTAAAAGAGTTAAAATCTCAGTTGCAAGAATTGACGGATAGAGGTTTTGCTCGACCAAGTTTCTCACCTTGGGGTGCACCAGTATTGTTCGTGAAAAAGAAGGACGGAACCATGAGGTTGTGCATTGACTATCGTCAACTGAATAAAGTGACGATAAAGAACAAATATCCGTTGCCGCGCATCGATGATTTGTTCGACCAACTGAAGGGAGCCTCAGTGTTCTCAAAAATAGATTTGAGATCGGGCTATTATCAGTTGCGAATTCGAGATTCGGACATACCCAAAACTGCTTTCAGAACGAGGTACGGTCACTACGAGTTCTTAGTGATGCCGTTTGGGCTCACTAATGCCCCTGCGGTATTTATGGATTTGATGAATCGGATCTTCAGACCATATTTGGATCGGTTCGTAGTTGTGTTCATTGATGACATCTTGGTCTATTCAAGAGATGAGATCGAACATGCTGAACACTTGAGATTAGTGTTGCAAGTTTTGCGGGATAAGAAGTTATATGCTAAGTTCAGTAAGTGTGAGTTCTGGTTAAGAGAGGTTAGCTTCTTGGGTCATGTGGTATCCGCATCGGGTATTCGAGTTGACCCGAACAAAATCTCAGCCATACTTAACTGGAAACCTCCGAGAAATATTACTGAGGTTCGGAGCTTTTTGGGACTCGCCGGTTATTACCGACGATTTGTCAAAGGTTTCTCGATGATAGCCACACCAATGACGAAGCTACTTCAAAAGGATGCTAAGTTCGAATGGACGGAGAAATGTCAGAAAGGCTTCGATCAACTGAAAACTCATTTGACTGAAGCTCCAATTTTAGTGCAACCCGAATCAGGCAAAGAGTTTGTCATTTATAGTGACGCATCCCTACTCAGGTTGGGTTGCGTATTGATGCAAGAAGGCCGATTTGTGGCCTATACTCGAGACAATTGAAGCCACACGAGAGAAATTATCCAACCCATGATCTCGAACTAGCCGCCATCGTATTCGCTTTGAAAATATGGCGACATTACTTGTTTGGCGAAAAGTGCCATGTATTTTCGGATCACAAAAGTCTCAAATATTTGATGACTCAAAGAGACTTAAATCTGCGACAAAGATGTTGGCTTGAGTTGTTGAAAGATTACGAGCTTGTCATTGATTACCACCCGGGAAAGACTAATGTGGTTGCGGACGCCTTAAGCCGGAAATCGCTGTTTGCTTTACGAGCGATGAATGTGCACTTGTCTGTTCTACCCGACAATGTGTTAGTAGCTGAATTAAAGGCCAAACCATCATTGATTCATCAAATTCGTGAAGCTCAAAAAGTCGACGATGAATTGGTTGCAAAACGGGCTAAATGTATTCCGAATATGGAATCCGAATTTCAAATTGATGATGACGATTGTTTGAGGTTCAGAAGTCGGTTGTGTGTTCCAAGAAATTCAGAACTCATTTCGATGACTCTGAACGAAGCTCATTGTAGCCGAATGTCAATTCACCCAGGGAGTACGAAAATGTACAACGATTTGAAACGACGGTTTTGGTGGCATGGTATGAAACGGGACATCTCCGACTTTGTTTCGAGATGTTTAATATGTCAACAAGTGAAAGCGGAACATCAAGTGCCTTCAGGATTACTTCAGCCGATCATGATACCCGAGTGGAAATGGGATCGAGTCACAATGGACTTTGTGTCCGGACTACCATTGTCAACAAGTAAGAAGGATGCGATTTGGGTTGTTGTTGATAGACTGACTAAGTCGGCTCACTTTATCCCCGTGCGTACGGATTTTTCATTGGATAAACTAGCCGAATTGTATGTTTCTCAGATTGTGAGATTACATGGAGTACCTATTTCTATCGTGTCGGATAGAGATCCGAGATTCACCTCGCGATTTTGGAAGAAATTGCAAGAAGCTTTGGGTACCAAGCTGCATTTTAGCACCGCTTTTCATCCCCAAACCGATGGTCAATCCGAGCGGATAATTCAGATACTCGAGGATATGCTGAGATGCTGCATCATTGAGTTTAGTGGTTCATGGGAACGGTATGTACCTTTGATTGAATTCGCTTACAACAATAGTTTTCAATCAAGTATTAAGATGGCACCTTACGAGGCTTTGTACGGTCGTAAATGCCGTACACCATTGTTTTGGACCGAGCTCGGTGAAAGTAAAATATTCGGAGTTGATTTGATTAAAGATGCCGAACAGAAAGTAAAGGTAATCCGTGAAAGTCTGAAGGCAGCCACAGATCGTCAGAAATCGTATGCGGACTTGAAACGAAAGGACATTGAATATCAGGTGGGAGATAAAGTGTTCCTTAAAGTTTCACCTTGGAAAAAGGTACTCAGGTTTGGCCGTAAGGGCAAGTTGAGCCCGAGATTCATTGGGCCGTACGAAATCTCCGAACGAGTTGGTCCGGTTGCGTATAGATTGATTTTGCCCCCTGAGCTTGAAAAGATTCACGACGTCTTTCATGTTTCGATGCTTCGACGCTATCGATCTGATCCATCGCATATAATTAGCCCATCAGAGGTTGAAATTCAAGCCGATATGAGTTATGAAGAAGAACCGATACGTATCCTAGCTCGTGAAGTGAAGGAGTTGCGAAACAAAAGGGTTCCGTTAGTGAAGGTGTTATGGCTCAAACATGGGATCGAGGAAGCTACTTGGGAAACCGAGAGCTCGATAAAGAACGATACCCAAACCTATTTACCGGTAAGATTTTCGGGGACGAAAATTTCTTAAGTGGGGGAGAGTTGTAACAGCCCAAAATTGACCCTAGTCGGGAAGTGGTTTCGGGACCACAAAACCGAGTCATAAAAATAATTAATTTCCATATTCTATGCTTATTATGTGTGTACATGAGTATGTGGAAGTTTCATTCTCCAATTTTGCCAATTGTATGAGAAATTATTAAATAGGGATCGATATGAGACATGGTGAAAATATGATAGGCTAATTTAAAATGGTCTATTAATGCATGTTGTGAAAATGATGGGTTTGCATGTCAAATTACCCAAAATTTGAGCTAGTGGTTGGCCATGCTATGGGTGGAAACATGTTGGGAACATGTTGGCCTAGTGAGGTATGTAGGAAAAAAATAAAATAAGGAGTATGGGTAATAAAGAAAGGAAAAACAAAAAAATGAGTGGTTGTTTCCCCCCCCATTGCCGTGAGCTAAAGAAAGGAAAAGAAAAACTTGTTCATCCTTTTTCATCCTCTTTTGACCGAAAATTCTAAAGGAGGAGGAAGGAGTTCTTGCTTCATGTTTGGTTTGGAAGAGAATTAGGAGGAAGTTTGGCCATGCATGTAACTAGATTGAGGTATGTTTGATATTATTCTTTGAGATTCATGTATATTTTAAGTTGTAAGTTTGAAATCTACCTAGCCATGGTTCAAACTTTGTTAAATGATGGAGATGATATTCGGCCATGCATGTTACATTATTGGTTGGTATTTTGATGTTTGATGTTGTGGTGATGAGGCATGAAGATGAGTTAAGATTCGGCCTAGGTGGAGTTTGTGTTAATGCCATTGCATGCTAAATATGAAGCTTGTTAATGATGCATGTGATGGTGGATTGATGATTCTTGAATCTCTTTTTTTTTAGCATTTTTGAGTGAGCACATATGTGCATTGGTTGCTAGATGGGGAAGAATCGGCTAGCAAGTTGTGTGCTAAGGCCGAATATAATTTTTGTAGGTTAATGAGTAATGCATGTGCTAAATTGATGGAAAGGGAGAGGATGCTTTACTAGTGTATAAATGATATAAAGATTTTAGAAATTATTTTTGCTTAGGTGTATGTATGATTAGGTATATTCGGCCATATGAGTAAATATATAGATGATGTTAAATTTGATTATGTATAATGGGCCATATAGGGTACACATTGTGATATTAACTTTGATTCTCCATAATTGATCAAGTGGGTGATTAGTAAGGGTGATTGCCGAATATACTAACATACATATGCATGTGTCATTGGATTGTAAATATTTAGCAAGGCGGTTAAACTAGTTGATTTATTGATTAAGCTCAAGGAGTTAAAGGAGGAGAATCGAGCAAAGGCAAAGAAAAGATCATCGAGTAGCCGAGTTGGAACCATCTTACCCAACACAAGTAAGTCATTAAGCATATCTTTGGTATTGATTTAAAGGATCGTAATACCTATACCATTGTGTTTAATGAGATGAAATGTATACAAATGTATATGTAAGTAGAGATGAAATTTGTCGAATGTAAAAAGGAAGTGAAGCCTATTGAGTGGCTGGTTTTCGGCACTAAGTGTGTGGGCAATAAGTTTTCACGGTCATGAGATTGGCACTAAGTGTGCGGGTTTAAATTGTACAGCACTAAGTGTGCGAGTTTAAAGTACATGGCACTAAGTGTGCGTGGTTGATTATTAAGCACTATGTGTGCGAACCCAATATATATTTTCTATAAATTATTTACATTAAGGGTGCGACCTTACCGAGTCGATTTTGGACAGCGGAAAAGGTAAGTGTGCGAACTTGAAATGCATGGCACTAAGTGTGTGAGTTTAAAGTGCATGGCACTAAGTGTGCGCGGTTGATTATTAAGCACTATGTGTGCGAACCCAATATATATTTTCTATAAATTATTTACATGAAGGGTGCGACTTTACCGAGTCAATTTTGGACAGCGGAAAAGGTAAGTGTGCGAACTTGAAATGCATGGCACTAAGTGTGCGCGGTTGATTATTAAGCACTATGTGTGCGAACCCAATATATATTTTCTATAAATTATTTACATGAAGGGTGCGACTTTACCGAGTCAATTTTGGACAGCGGAAAAGGTAAGTACCTTGAGTTCATGGCTAATAGGCGCTATGTTTATATTTGGAGTTGAGCTTGGTAAGTTTTGAACCTATGTGACGATTATAGTTGAAGTCACGTACATAAGGTTCATTGTGGAATAGGTGAAAGTTCGTTTAATTGTATGATTATAACGAAAATAAAATGATGTATGAAAGGCCAATGTAGGACTTGGTATGAGATTGAACCATAGGGTTTAAGGAACTATGGTATAGTTTGGAATGGATGGAGTACTTAACCTCATTTCATTGTTTCCTGTTGTGATAATTTTATTAATGGATGGTTGTGGAATGCTTATGGCTTACTGAGTTATATACTCATTCGGTGTTTGCTTGTCACCTATTCTAGGTTTCTTGGACTCGTCTCTTTTTGCGTGATCGTGCCGTCGTCGAAGTCATCACACCGGCTAGCAAGTTTTGGTACTTTCTTCTTAGTCGGCTTAGGAGAACATTTCGGCATGTATAGGCTATTATGTTGTGTTTGAACTTTGGTATGTAAACTTTTAGCCATGCGAAAATGGCATAAATGTTCGGTTGGGTTTGGTTTCATAACGTTAGGTCGTAAATCTTGATAATTCGACCTTTTTATGCCATATGTCATGGTTGATTATTTTGGTGTTAAAATTCATGATATGGCAATAGTGTAGTAGGGGGATGTTTGACAATGATTAGCCTTTGGCATGGCTAGTCATGATCATAATTTGTGATATGTATGACGAATTACTAGTTAGATCAAGGAGAAATCACGAAATGGGCATAGTTGCTTTCGTAACAGATGCTGGCAGCAGCAGTGACGTGAGATTGAAAAATCACTAAAAATAGTAGGAGTGGAATAAATTGATGAATAAATTATGTATTCGAAGCTCGATGAGTCTGTTTTCATATAAAAGCAACGAAAAGATCATATGGACAGTATGTTAAGAGGTATTCAGGTTCTCGTGAGACAGGGCCAGAACGGTTTCTGGATTCCCTGTTCCGACTTTGGAAATTCATTAAAAATTAACCAGAGACAATTAGGAGTCATACCATATATGGATAGATTCCTCTCTGAGTCTATTTTCTATAGAAACAAACTTCATCAGTATTGAAGCTCTGCACAGAGAGATATCCAGGTCGTAATGCGCAAAGGTCAGTGTAGTCGATCCCTGTAACATGGGAGACTTTGACTAATAAACTGTACTAATTGGCCTGACCAAAAATTCTAGAAAAAAATATGTAGATGGGCATATGAGTCTAGTTTCAGGGAAAAATCACGAAACTGATTTTCGAGTTGTGAAACTCAAGATATGATTTTTAAAGCGACTAGTACACAGATTGGCAGTGTCTGAGAAATATTTTTATAAAGGGTTTAAAGTCTGTTAACATCTCGTGTTCGACTCCGGTGTCGGTCTCGGGTTCGGGGTGTTACAGACTTAGCCTTGCAAACTCCTTTTTGTATTCCGCTACAATCTTATTTCCTTGTTTGAGTTCGAATAACACCTTTCGCTTCGAGTCTAGGAACCTCTAACTGATGTATTTCTTCTTAAACTCCGCTTGGAAAAATTCCCAAGTGATGTTTTCCTTTGGAACCACTGAAAACACAGTCTTCCTCCAGTGGTATGCAGTATCCTTTAAAGGAGATACAATACACTTTAAACACTCCTCAGATATACAAGATAACTCATCTAATACTGTGTAGTGTTCTCAAGACAGAACTCGGCTCATTCAGCACGATCATCAATTTTAGCTCTAAATTCCTCAGGCCAATACTTTCTAAGCTTGTCCACTGGGGCTTTACCAACTGTTACAGGTGCCATACCTCGTGGCACTTCCTCATCAGGTCAGTTAGGGGTAGGGGAGGTCGTGGTATATTGGGGCAATTTCTCAAATAATCCCCAAACCACTCATCCGTCATGTCAAAGAAAGCAGATCTGGCCTCTTCCCGATCTTTAGACATAAGCCTTCTACTACTACTAGAAGTAGCTCGTTGTACAGAAGCTGGAGCATGGCTCTCGGCTCTCTCGGACTCATCTTGTGCTTGATTGGAAGATATTTACTATAGTCAAAGATAATAAAGAAGTTATGAGATGTCACACTATCAATGTTCATATAATGGCATGTATAGCTAAACTCAATACACTCTACGGTAGTCCTAGAACTGACTAAACTCAATACACCCCTTACCCGTACCTGAACCGAGACCAGGCACGAGGCGTTACTAGACCTGTACTCTAACATTTTGGGGAAATACAGGTTGTAAAATTTTGTTCCAAATTTAAAACCAATCACACAACATCTTAGTGTCCTTATTATGGGCCTACGAAACCCTAAACATACATTGAGAATGGTCCAGAATCAAACCGAGAACTTGAGAAAGTTCCTGGAAAATTTGCTAGGTTAAGCCTCACACACTCGTATGGAGGCAATGCACACGACCGTGTGCTTTGGGACACGCCTGTGTCCCCTACCCGTGTGGAATTTATTGAATTTATTTCTCATATCAAACCTATAAGGGCTTTCACATGGCCAAGCACACATCCGTGTCTCTGGCCTGTGTCATTCACACGGCCTAAACACACCCATGTCCAAAATCTTGAGTATTCTGTTTATGACATCAGCATGCATTTAGGGGCACATGGCCAAGACACACACCCGTGTGCTAGGCCATGCCCTCTACACGGTTGAGACACACGGCCGTGCCTCTACCCCTGTGTTTACTACCATGCATTCTGAATTCAAAATTTTAGGTGCAAGGGACACATGGACGGACTACACACCCATGGGGCTATCCATGTATCACACACGGCCTAGACACACTCCCGTGTGTCTACCCGTGTGGACCTTGTTGGGCTATTTTCCAAGCCTTTGGTCACCCTCTAATATTCATATCCACTTATAGTTTCAATAACACTTAACAAGGTCTAATTATACTCTTAAATGACCTTAATATACCACATTGCATGTAAACCTCATCTCATCGGTTTTTATACATACTAGGTTATCCCCTTTATATTAAGGATTTCCATGACTTGTAACTCAATTAAGCTTGGCTCGTTATCTTAACTCATTGCCAAATTGTGGCCTAACCACCCCATGTGATTTGGTCATATTATATATGACAAATTGTAACACACCATATGTAATCATCACAAGAACATTGGAACATATCATGCACAATTTGGTAGGTCATAACCTACACCAAAATGAGACAATTCCCCTGGCCATATACAAGTGAATATGTATACTTTTATAAGCCTTCATATTGGTTAATCAAATGACACATATAACAAAATAAAAAAAAGCCATATACATGTCATTAAACAAAATAAGAGTATCTATATACCAAAGCTAGACAATATGATAGTGTGTTAATTCTCCAACCGTCTCCTAATCTTCGCGAGTCCACGGGCTCTATAAGACAGAGAAAAAAAAGGGGTAAGCATTTACATGCTTAGTAAGCTCGAATAACTAGAAAGTAAACTGACCAATGAATTAGCATACATCCATATTAGGCAATAAAACGAACAAGCATGAAATAGTTTCCTTATCACATGCACTCAAACTGACAAGTTAGTTCCATAACAATACACCATATAATTTGTCTTAAATGAGCTCATCATCCAAAATTTTCATTTTTCTATCTCATGTTAATCCCATGGAGTTTCTCGGAGATCCCGATGGAATATCCATTTACCATCAAGTCATAAGAGCGATCATCTCAAGTACGCACTCCCACGAACCTCACAACCTACGGTGAGATTACCAATTCAGGCTAAATCCCCCGCAATGTAAACTCATAGGGTGATGTCGGGATTACTAGTCTAGGCTAAATCCCTTACAGTGACAAACACCCTTAATGAGCTCGGATCTGAATTACCAGTCCAGACTAAATTTAGATCCTAATCGGATTACCCGTCTAGGCTAAATCCACAATGCACACATATCCTTCGGAAGGCTCGATCACTCAAGGAACACCCATCGGAGCTAGCTCCTTTCTATATTTGAGATCAACAAATTACCCATCCGGCCTAAATCCTTTTCTGCAACACATGCAGGATCTCAAGTTATGTAAGCCATGGTTTATCCATCGAATTTCCCTTTTTACTTCAACCGAGACATTTATTACCATGTCATTAGTATTTACACATTTCATGGATTTTCATGCCATCATTATAACCAAATATCATGGATTCATAACACATGTAATTAGGCATATTAATAGTTTACTTAAAGTTATTCGAATTACCTGGACTCGCTTTGGTTTCGCGTTTCGGTTATTCCGAAACGATCGACCTCTAGAATTTGTTTTTCGGGGTCTCTAACAAAAAAAATAAATCATTAATAGCTCACATTATTTTTTCGAGTCTAAATTTCACCCCAGACAAAATGACCGTTTTGCCCCTAACCTTTTACATTATTTACAATTTAGTCCCTAGATTCATATGATGAAATGCATGAATTTTCTTGGTTACCCAAGCCTAGCCGAATTTTTTTCCCTCTTATAGTAGCCCACATTTTCCATTATTTAACATTTCTACCACATATTTTATACCTTCTGCAAAAAGGTCCTTTTAGGAGTTTTTTCATGAAAATCACCTAGAAAAAGATGTTTAACACACATCCAACTTTCATACTCCTCCATAAAACATCAATGAATAAACATGTCACACATGGGTCACTTTGCAAACATGAACCCTAACTCAAAATATGGGTAGAAATAGAGAGAGTAAGCTACTAGGATTTCAAAAATATGAAGAACATTAAAAACGGGGCTTGGGAGCACTTACTATTGAGCTTGGGAAACTTGAAAAACCTAGTTATCGAGAACCCCAATTTTTGGCAGCAACATGGAGAGAATGGGCTGATTTTTGGCTTATTTTCCCATTTTATTTCATTAATTAGCCAAATAACCAAAATGCCCTTAAGCCCTTTCTTTCAAATTTTATCCATACATGCCCATTTTTGTCCAAAAACTTAGAATTTGGGAAAATTTCTCTTTAAGGACTTCTAATTAATAGTCTAAAGCAATTTCATGCAAATTTCTTCTAGAATCCAAGTTTTGAAATTTATTCAATTTGGTCTTTATTCTCCAATTGGACACCTTACTCATAGAATTTCTTTATGAAACTTTAGCACATACATATTTTCATATTCTAGACCTCATAATAATCATAAAAAAAATATTTCAATGTCAGATTTGTGGTCCTAAAACTAGTGTTCCGACTAGGCCCTATTTTGGGATGTTACATATCGTGTGAAACCCTCGAGCATCTGACTTCTATTCTGAATGGTTCAAGGGTAAATGAAAGACGAGAATGTGTATGAGATTAGTATGAGGTGGTACAGGTATGTGCATAAACCATATTAGCTTTGAATCAAAGAAATGGTGAAGAAAGTATATAGTTTTGTGAATGAGTAATTGAGAGACTTGTTAGTTGATGTGAATTCTAATATTTATGATCAATTGTTGAATTATGTGTTTATGATTATATCAAATTTACGTCATACGAGCTTACTAAGATTTATAGCTTATATTTTTCCCGTGTTTTATAGTGTTATCAAGCTAGCTCAAATTCAGGGATCGTCGGAGATCGCTTCACACTATCCATTTATCACTCGGTACCTATGAACTTTGGTATTTTAAGTATTTGGCATGTACAGGGACTTTGAGTCATTTTGGTATATGTAGAATGATTTTGGCCATTTGTATTGGCTTGTAAGTAGTAAGTGTTTGGTTTTGTGTAAGCCATGTAAGTTAGCTTATTTTGGGCCATTATGTGAAGTCTATATATGTATTAATGCCTTCTAATTATGTGGTTCATGTTTGCTTCAGAATGGCTTGTTGAATGCAACATTTAAAGTAGTTACGGGTTGATGATTTGAGAATGGTTGTGCTTATGGTTTTACGCTAAGAAATACTTAGTTGAAGTGGTACACATAAATGCTTTGAAAATATGAATTAGCATGATTTGAGTAGGCAAATTATGGTATATTAAGTATGTTAGTTGTTGATATTGAAATGGAACATTTTAGTCTTGGTTGTGGTTGTTTTGGATCCCTATATATGTTATGAAATTATACCATTTGGGTTGTATAGGTACATGCAAGTTTGGGGTGGCAAAATGTCATGGTAAGTAGCCTATTTTTGTCCACACGGGTAGAGACACGGGCGTGTGTCTCAGCCGTGTGTGACACACGGTCATGTGTCTCCTAGTGTTGAATTTGATGTCAAGTCAGTATGCTCCACACGGCCTCACACATGGGTGTGTGACTTGGCCATGTGGCATAAGTTAATATACCTTATAGGTTTGGCACAGCCTAGCACACGGCCACATACACGGGCATGTATGGCCATTTTTAAGGCACACGGGCGTGTGTGTTGGCTGTGTGACCCAAGTCAGAGAGTTACACGAGTCTGACATGACCTGGGACATGGCCATGTGCTCCCATTTTGAATGTCCACACGGCCTGTGACACAGGTGTGTGTAGTGGCCATGTGAGACACACGACCTGGTCACATGGGTGTGTGTCCCCTATTTTGAGGAAAATTTTCTATGTTTCATAAAAATTTCTTGAGCTTTCGGTTTAGTCGCAAACCACTCCTAATGTTTGTTTAGGGCCTAGCAAGCTCGTATTAACGACAAATTGATTGGATTGAATGATGATTGTATGTATTGATTAAATGTATGAGAAAAGTATGTTTAAATGTGTTGTAAGTTCGGTAATGCTCCGTAACCCTATTTTGGCATTGAATACGGGTGAAGGGTGTTACAGTAATTGAAAATGAAATGTGAGAAATTGATGATTAAATTTATTTATATAGATTCAAATAACTCAAATTTGAAGCTAGATTGAGGAAAAGAAAAAGTTTCGGATTAGTAGATATTAATACACAAACAAGTGTCATGGTAAGTTTGTGTAACTAAATTGTGTTTATTTTATGTTTGAGTTGAAAGTGGTATGTGATTATATGAATTTTATAAATGATTAATGTATGAAAATAATCATATACCTGAAATTATTTGAAAAATATTAAGTTCTATTTGAATGGTGAATTTTAATGGAGTTAAGTTATGTTTGAATGATGAATTTCGATAGATATATGTGATTTCCCTATTGAATATGGTCCTGCATATGTTGTAGATAGAATATAGCTTAGACGAGCAATTCTGTTATAGCCCTCTCGAGCGTCCTATTATATAGTTCCTGCGAACATCCTGATCGGTAGTGATTCTGCATGTGTTGCACATTACCGCAGCTCTTTCTGAGCGTCCTATTACATGATTCGATCAGTTGCGATCCAGCATATAATGCGGATAGAAATGTAACTCTGTGTGAGCGCCCTGATATAGGCTCTTATGAGCTTCCTGACATGTCTCACTTGAACTCCCTGCTACCTTATCCGGTGCTCTTGATAATAACTCTTCGGAGTTACCTGATAAGCTCTATGAGATCCATGAATAAAACTTTTATGAGTTTCCTATTTAGCCCGGATAAGTGTCCTGTTACATGGCTTATCTGAGCATCTTGATATGTGGCTCAAGAGTGTGCTCCCTGATTATGTGCCCTAATGGGTACCCTTGAACATGAATTGACTAATTACTGAATTGTACACCTTGTGTGTACTACCTAAGTATCCATCGAAATTTCAATGATTCAATGGATAAATTCCTAAAATGAGAAATTATGTAATTAAATGAATTATATCTCAAATGTTTTTGAAATACCTGGAACTTTGTAACATGATGAGCATATCCATGCTTACTAAATGTATATGTGAATTATGTAATTAGCTTGTTTAATTAAGTGTGTGATTAGGCAAATTGTCAATCTGTTGGAAAGTATGTTATTGTTATGCTTATTTAATTGAATATTATAGGTAAGTTTAATTCCTGTTATACGAACTTACTAAGCATTAAATGCTTACTAGGTTTCTTTTTCTTTGTTTTATAGTACTCAAAAGCTCGCAAAGGTTGGAGATCGGTCGAAGCATCATCACACTATCTACTAGCTTGTTTTGGTATAAATAGTAAACTCATTTTGGTATAATGGCATGTATAGGCTAACTTTGCCAATATTGGTACGTAAATGTTGTTTGTAATCTAGCCATTGGAATGGTTAGTAATGGACTGATTTGGTATATTTATAAGGTTATATCATGATAAATACATATCATATGTGTTTAGTATAATTTGATTGAATTATATTAAACATATATGTCTATAAAAGGTAAGATTATAAACATGATTGCATATGATGATATATCATGTTAGATGTTAGAATTGACTTGGTTATAATGTTTGAATTGGCCAGTATATGTTTGCAAGTACTGGTAAAGGTTGTTGGCAAATTTGGGTGAGAAATAAAGCTAGGAAATGACTTTATTTTGTCCACACAGTAGACACATGAGAGTGTGTCTTGACTGTGTGTGACACATGCCCTAGCACATGGGCGTGTGATTTGGCGTGTGTTCCCTGCATCTTAAAATTGAGAAACAGAATGCTCAAAATTAGGCACACGAGCAGAGACACAGGTGTGTGTCTCAGCCTTGTGTGACACATGGCCTAGAACACAGGTGTGTGTCTTGGCCGTGTGAATCCTGCACTTAATTTTGAAAATTAAATTGAACATACGGCTTAGCACATGGGAGTGTGGCAGACCGTGTGGCACAAGTCAGAGAGTTACACGAGTAAGGACACAGGCTGGGACACGGCCATGTGTCTCACATTGAATATTCACATTGCCTAAGACATGGGCATGCCACTTGGCCGTGTGAACCACACGGCCTACTCACACAGGCGTTTGACCTTTGTATATAAGAAAAAAATTGTAATTTTGAGAATTTTTCAGAGATCCTGATTTAGTCCCTATATGTTTCTAATGCTTGAATTAGGCCTCGAGGGTCCGATGCCATGTCCCAGACATGGTCTTACACTGGCACACATATAAACGCTGATGCCATGTCCCAGACATGGTCTTATACTGGCACACATATCAACGCCAATGCCATGTCCCAGACATGGTCTTACACTGGCACACATATCAACGCCGATGCCATGTCCCAAACATGGTCTTACACTGGCTCTCATCTCAGATGCTGATGGATGTCCCAGACATGGTCTTACACGGGATCTCATTAACCATGGTGTCACGATATCCGGATCCTAAGCATTCCTCAGGGTCACCCGGGGCTTCTTCGAATACATATCTCGTCGAAACTTGTCCCTAGGACCGAATCATATATCTCATGATGGTAATTAAGCTCATGATTTCATATAATGTTAATAATCATGATAATCGCTTTTTAACACAAATCACAATTCATCATATTTTCATCACACATCATAGACATATTATAGATCACTTCTTATGGATAGCATACAATAACCTTTAACTCAATAAGTTCAAATCAACTTACCAATTTAGATTCAGTCACAATCAATGATAACATTATCGTAGGTACTTGTCAAATTCTCGTCGTATCCATCTGTATAACTCATTCAATTTATAAGGCAATAATATAGTTTACAATTCAAGTATGACATTGCATTATTATTATTATTATTATCACACGAACTTACCTCGAATCCGAGCACGGCTAATTATTCCATTTTAGTCCATAATCTCGTACCTTCCTGATTTAAGTCCGAATCTCATTTTTCTTGATCTATAATGTCACATTTAGCTTGCTAATTGGTCACATTATTCATTGTGACCCAAAAATCATATTATGACAAAATTACATTTTTTCCCCTAAACTTTATCATATCTACACTTTTGCCCCTAGGCTTGTAAAATGATTTTTATTCAATTTATTTGCTTTTTAGGCCTAACAGAATCATTTTCATAACTATATCAGCCCACAATTTCCACTAAATCACACTTTTATTACATTTTTATATTTTTTTTACAAAATGGTCCTTTTAGACATTTTCACTGAAAATCACTTAGTAAAAGTCATTTATTTAACACCCAACATTCATTTTCTACTATTAGACATCAAAACACATGCATATCACTCAGGGGTAAATTATTAAACATGAATTCTAGCTCAAAATAATGGTACAAATAGGTAAATCGAGTTACGGGGACTTCAAAAATGTAATGAACATTAAAAACGGGGCTAGGATGCACTTACTGTGGAGCTTGGAAGCTTGAGCCAAAACCTAGCCATGGCTTCCATGGTAGATTCAGCTGGAACAAGAAGAAGATGGATAATTTGGCTTATTTTGCCTTTTTAATTCTTTTAATTATTAGATTACCAAAATGCCCCTAATTTAAAATTATTTTATTTCACCTATTTCATGCTCATTTTTATCCAAAAAATTAACCAATGGTCTGCCTCAAATCAGTATCCTTAGGTATACAAATTCTACCTCAGAAACAAAGTACCCATTCGCTATTTAGTCCAAAATCTAAAGGTTCTCCTCTTTCTATCTGCCAGAAACGAGGACCCAATGACTCATCTTCTAACTGCTTACTCTTAATCTGCTCAATCCATGTCGGTTTAACCTAGAGTTCTACCAATAGACTACCATCATCGAATAAGCTGAGACGAGCAAACATGGCCCTCAGATCTGTCATAGCCCTATGGGTTAGCGTGTCGGCCACCACATTAGCCTTACCAGGGTGGTATTCAATTGAACAGTCATAATCCTTAAGCAACTCAATCCATCTGTGCTGCCTAAGGTATAACTCCTTCTGAGTGAGGAGATACTTGAGGCTCTTGTGATCGGTGTAAATGATAAACTTCTCACCGTATAAGTAATGCCTCCAAATTTTTAATGTGAATACCACAGTGGCCAACTCTAAGTCGTGTGTTGGGTAATTCACCTTGTGAGTCTTAAGCTGGCGTGACGTACACGCTACCACCTTACCCTCTTGCATCAACACACAACCCAAACCAATGTGTGATGCATCACTGTAAACAATAAATTCTTTCCCAGACTCTGGCTGAATCAAGACAAGGGCCTCTGTCAAAATTTTCTTGAGCTTCTCAAAGCTCTCTTGCTGCTCATCAGTCCCGCTAAAAGGTACACCCTTATGTAGTAGCTTAGTTAAGGGCGCAGCAAACAGAGAGAACCCCTTTACAAATCTTTGATAGTACCCAGCCAGTCCAAAAAAACTACGAATTTCTGACATAGTCTTAGGTTGCTTCCAATCCAAAATAGCCTCAATATTCCGAGGATCAACCCTAATCCCCTCACCAGATGCCACATAACCCAGAAATGTTACCTCATGTAACCAGAATTCACACTTGTTGAACTTGGCATATAGTTGTTTCTCTCTCAAGATTTCCAGAATCACCCTCAAATGTTCATCATGTTCATCTTCAGTCCTCGAATACAACAGTATGTCGTCGATAAATACTACAAAAAATAGGTCCAGATAGGGTTGAAACACTCTGTTCATCAGATCCATAAAAGCTACCGGTGCATTTGTTAGTCCAAAAGGCATAACCAAGAACTCGCAATGACCATAACGAGTCCTAAACATCGTCTTGTGCACATCGACCTCTTTAACTTTCAGTTAGTGATACCCCGACCGGAGATCTATTTTAGAGAAAACCGACGCTCCTCACAGTTGATCGAACAGATCATCAATCCTCAGTAGAGGGTACTTATTCTTAATCGTTAGTTTATTTAGTTACCGGTAATCGATGCACATACTCATGGTTCCATCCTTCTTTTTAACAAATAAGATCGGTGCTCCTCACAGAAACACACTAGGGCGGATGAACCCTCGATCCAGTAACTCTTGAATCTGAGCTTTAAGCTCCACTAACTCCTTTGGTGCCATTCTATAAGGGGCAATGGACACCGAAGTTGTACCAGACAGGAGCTCTATCCCAAACTCAACTTCACGGTTAGGAGGTAACCCAGGCAGTTCATCGATAAAAACATCAAGAAAATCCTTAACCATTCTGATATCTTTAACAGAAGAACCCTCAGACTCTAAAACATTGATGTAAGGTATTTACGTTACAACCCTTGTGAACCAACTTCTCGGCCCTTAGTGTATAAATTACATTACTCAAACAGTTCCTTCGTTCCCAATTACCACCACCTCCTCATCTGACTCAATTCTAAGTACAACCCATTTGGTGGCACAATCCAAGCTTACCCAATATTTAACTAGCCAATCCATACCCAATATTAAGTTGAATTCCCCGAAAGGCAGCTCCATGAGATCGGCCAGAAAAACAACTCCTCGTATCTCTAAGGGAACATCTCTAAACTTATTTACCCAAATAGATTGGCTCAATGGGCTTAGAACATTAATTCCACTCGGAGTATTCTCAATCGAAATCCCCAATTTCTCAGTAACAGTGCAAGCAACATAAGAATGGGTAGATCCTATATCCATTAATATAGTATAAGGTACTTTATGGATAAAAAATGTACCCGTTATAACATCTGAAGCATCCCTGTCCTCTCGGTGACGTGCAGCATAAACCAATGCTGGCTGCCTCGCCTTAGTATAACCAGCACCTCTGCCCAGTGCTCCGTGACCACGGCCCAAACCATTACCACCCCTGGCCTAACCACGGCCTCTTGGTGGCGCTGAACACCTCTCTGCAGTTGACCAGTACCCATACCAGTAGCTTGCATCTGATCGGGCCTCTACAGACAATCTTAACCCGGTGCTCCAATGATCTACACCTCAAACATGCATCCAACTTCCTCCAACACTCGCCTTGATGGCGTTTCCCACAATCAGCATAGAATTGTGGTCCAGCAGTAGCAGCAGTAGGGGCGCTAACTCTGATTGCTCCATCAGCTCTAGGATTTTTCTTAAGCCTCTAAAACGAATTTGAGGGCTCAGCATCCCTCTTACCTCTGCCTTTCTGCTTGTTCTGGCACTCAGCGTGTGTCACATCCTTGACGATTTTTGCCTTATCATCCAGTGCTGTGAAATCTCGCTCCCTTTGAGGGGCTATCAAAACTCTTAGACTATCCCTGAGGCCATCCTCAAATTGAACACATCGCTCGTATTCTGTTGCCATTACACCACGTGTATAGCGGCTCAATCATAAAAATCCGGCCTCATACTCAGCCACTATCTTATCTCCCTGAGTAAAGTTCAGAATTGCCCTTCTACGGGCATCCACATAGCTGGCACCGACATATTTAGCCTAGAAAGTAGTCTTGAAAAACTCCCAGGTCAAACGACCAGCTTGAGTGCCCTCTTTGATGATAAGTCACCACTAGTAAGCTTCATCTCTCAATAGAGATACTGCACCTTTTAACTTCTGATTAGGGGTGTAGTCAAGGTCATCCATGATTCTTTCTATGGCCTCAATCTAATACTCAGCCACATTAGGGGCAACTCTAGCAATACCCCCGAATATCTCAGCCCCATTAGACCTGAGCCGTTCCGTAACCGACCCACGACCCATGTTGCCAGTACTAGGCGCAACGAACCTTTCTAGAATCCTTAACATTGCTTGGGACAGTGCGTCGTACCCACTTGCTCAATTTTGAGACTCTATCTCAACCATAGGTGAAGTTGGTGCCTCTCTAACTTCTTCATTAGGCTGGTGTCCAGAAGACGAAGACCTAGCCCGAACACCACCACGGCCTCTGCCGCAGCCTCTACCACGAGTACCTCTAGTGCTCATTATCCACTCGCACTTTTATCTGTATTAAAAGTTTTATTCCAGTCAATTATTATTCCAGTGATTATTACATATGTTTTATGAATAGTATTTTTCAGAGTTTATTTTTGTAATTCGTAGTCTTATTACGATTCGTAGTTTACTCTAACTAAAGTGTTTCAATACAATTTTACTACCTAAGTAGTTTTAGTAATAACATTTCTATATTCTTATTTCAGTATAAATAATCAGAAGACTTACCGGATCGGCACAGAGACTAGGTGTACCACCCCTTCAGTAAAACATTTCCAAACAATCATTTTAAACCATTTGAACCAATTTTGTCAAAATTTCCATGTTTTTGAAAAACCCAAATCCACAGTCGAGTTTTGCAACTTGACTCTGATACCACTAAATGTAACACCCCAAACTCGGCTTAGACATTATGGTCGAATCTGTGATCTGACATTGGAGTGTTATTCCAAACACAAATTGACAAAAAATCTGTTTTTCATAAAAACTTCCTCAGATTCTAAGTAAAAGGTTAGGATGACTAGTTCCTTGTAGAACTCAAGTTATTTAAGCAAAATATAAACTATACTAGTTTCTCAAATTTAAAACAGTGTTTGTTACAGAAGCTTTTAAAAAGAAAGGCATACGTGTGACGATTTTAGAAAAACTTTGGTTTGCGCCTTTTTGAAAATATGAGTCCTATTACTAATAGGTAAAATTAAGGTAATTAAAATCCCAAATTAAAATAAACTTTAAAAAAGGCCTTATTACATAATGAAAACCCAATATCAAATAAAATCTAAAATATAGAATTTGAAGTAAATTAATTATATCGAGTTGCCACCTTCGAGTCCTCCGTCGCCTCGATCTTTCTAAGCCTGGGGATCTCCTGCGTAGATAACAGATGATTGAGCTTACGAAAACTCAGTGTGTGGAATCCCAAAATAACAAATAATTAGACTAGACACAATCTGGGTCTAGGCCTATTAGTTCCAGTTAGGGCCTTAGCCCATTTTCATTAACAGTATCAGTCTCGGCCTGAGCCTATTTCAGAAACAGAGGTAGCCTGGGCCTTAGCCCATTTCAGTACAGTATGCAAACAAAGGATCCTACCCAATCCATCCGCTACACACCATCTCCATACCACCTCTACACACTATGTGGGGATAAAGTTGATCCACCCAACCCTACACACCAAGTCATACCAATTTCAATACTAAAACAGTATTTACAGTAGAGCTGCCAGTAATAGGTTTATAGCCATTCAGTACGCTTCCTCCAAAATCATATATCCCATCCTATGCAAGGCAGCATAATATAAATGAATGTACAATGAATATGGCATGCTCACACAGTCATATATCATGTAGGGTAAATTAGTCATTTACAAAAATAAGGGTCCAGGTACACTTACCGACACAATAGTAGGTCCACAGTCATCTTGGACGACCCATACAACCTTTAACAGTCAATCAGTGATAATGGGCCCACGGCCACTATTATGGCCCATGTGGGCCCACATGCTCGTATGGCCCACATTACCCAAAAATGGCCTTAGCCGTGTGGTTCACACAGCCTAGCCCAACAATTACCACACTTTTGTGTGAATCTTTCCGTGTGGGCTCGCAGGCCCATTAGGCCCACTTGGCCCAGCTCGGCCCAAAATGGCCCTGTGTCATTTCGACCCATGAAAGCGCTTATGGCCCTCTCATTGACCACACGGCCGTGTTTGGTTACACGGCCAGCCATACGAGCAGCCACACGCCCATGTGGTGTCGACAACCCACATTTCGGCTTTTTACCTTTTCGGCTTTTTGGCTTTTCAGCCTTTTTCCTTTTACATCTAAAAGCAATGTTACACACACCTACTTATGAGAATGCGTTGAAGTCCACGACCACCAACCTTGATTGAATGAGTGTGGTTTCAGCCCATCCAAAATGCTGATAAAGATTTCTAACAACCTTCTTGATGGTTATCTGTACATTAAACGGATTCATTACTGATGTTGCTTAAAGTTGTAGTTTGAATCCACATATATTAGCTTATAGAAATTGCAAATCCCAAAGTGAGAAAAAGGCATTAAGCCAATACCAACCCAAGCTAACATAATTTAGTTTGGATCAATCACGACGAATACTATTACCTTCGATCAAGAACAAGCAAAAGGGTTCTAATCGTATCTATAACGCTAGAGAAATCCTTTACTCCTTGAGGATTACTTAAACCCAAAAGAACACCATAATCAAGAAAAGAAGAAAATAAGAACTGGTATTAGAGAAAAAGAGGAGCAAAGCCAAAAAAATAGAGACGCAGAGACTTACCAACTGATATTTAGCCAACGAAAACCGTTTGAATGAAAGGGAAATGAGATAGAATCGAGAGAGAGAGATGAGGGTCAGTAAATGAAGGAGGGAAAGAGATCGATGGAATCAAAACAAAGTTTGGCTACAGAGGCAAAGGGGTTATTCAGCCTAGACAAAAGAAGAGAAGAAATAATTGAGAAGGAGAAGAAAGTCGACCAACCAAGCACACTGTCGCAAAGTAAAACCAAAATAGGTCAAATCCAAAAAGTACTATTCGGCCACCAAACAAAAATATTCAAAAGGAAGAAAAGAATAAAAAGGGTAAAATTTGTCGAAATGGAGAACAACTAGAGCACAATTTCGGCACTATGAGAAAAGAGGTCCTATGACCTAATTTGCACAATGGGGAGTCCCACATTTAGTCGACTACTACCACTCCTCTCAACCTCCCATAATCCACTCCTACAATCTCTCAACCTATCGATTTGAATCTATTTCAAACTCCTTAAAGTTTTGGCCAACCTAAAACACCTCCACCACACTTGCAGCAAAAATAAAAACACTTTACCACCCCACATGGATTCGAACCTCTGCCCTCTAGCCTCATCAACACGCCACTATCCCTTGGGCCAGCAGGCTCTTTTTTGACATACCTTACCAAATTTTATTTAAGAGCTCTACTGACTAGAGACGGGTTTATTTCAAACAAAGAACAAATTTTAAAACAAGCCAAGACTTGAACTCAGGACTTCTCCAATACTCCTCAGGACATTTAACCACTGAAGTAGGTACACATTTGTGTATCAAAACACACAAAAATAAATACTTAGATTTTTGGGGCATTACAAAATTCATCTCAACTTATATGCCAAATTGACCAAAGTTCCTATACATGCCATATATTCTGAAAACATAGATACAAAAGTACCAAAACGATAGCTTGATAGTGTTATGAAGTCTCCGACGATCCCTGAATCCATGCTAGCTTTGAAATCACTAAAAACACGGACAAATAATTAGAGTAAGCTTTCTAGCTTAGTAAGTTCATATAATTAATAATTACAATTTGCCAATTCATTCATCATTTAAAGAATATAAATAAATACAAGTATTTCATTCAAATCAACAATTTTCACATTGCCATCGTTTTTTGTATCAAATATAAATTCATCAACTTTCAGTTACCTTTCATATGAACTTATCAATTATCACTTACTTGTCAAACTTTTCAGAAGTACCTGAATTGATCCGTATCATTGCTTACATTCTCGTACCATCATCTTTTCTCGTTGAACCATTAGGAATAATATCGGATGCTCGGGAATCTAGTACCAAAGTACCACACACATAGCCAATGATATCTCAATCTCATATCACATATACGCTCACTCTCGAGTTATCAATGGGCCTGCTCACACAAGCTGCTAGTCAAGGCGTAGCTACACGGTGCTACTCACACAAGCTGTTGTAAGGTTTCGGGACAACAAATCTGACATAGTAAAATTTGTTTTTATTATATTTTTATGGTCTACAATTTAATGGGATGATTTCATGAAAATTTCATTTGAAAATTTTGACGTTTGGGCACTCAATTTGGTCAAAATGACTAAATTGTAAAAAATGCAAAAGTTGAGTTCTACATGTTAGAGGTGTCTAATTGTTATGAAATTTTAAATTAGAAGCCCTTAAATGGTATTTAGACCATTGGATAATTATTTGGACAAAAATAGACATGAAATGGGTGAAATAGAATATTTTGGTAATCTAGTAATTAAAATGAATTAAAAACAAAATTAAAAGCCAATTTTTGTCCATCTTCTACCCCATGTCCGAAACTTGCATGAAGAAGAAATAGCTAGGGTTTTTCAAGCTTCCATGTTTGATTGTAAGTTCATTCTAGCCCCGTTTTTAATGATTTTACGTTTTTGAAATCCTCGTAACAGGATCTACTTATTTCTACCCATATTTTGAGCTAGGGTTTGTGTTTAAAAATTTACCCATGGATGACATGCATGTATTTTGATGTCTAATGGTAGAAAATGGATGCTTAGTGTGTAATAAATGACTTTTACTAGGGGATTTTCGGTGAAATTGTCAAAAAAGACTGTTTTGTAAAAGTTACAAAATGTTATAAAAGTGTGATTTAGTGGAAATTAGGGGCTGCTATAGTTATGAAAATGATTTGTCTAGGCTTAAATTGCAAGGAAATTGGACAAAAATCATCTTACAAGCCTTGGGGCAAAAGTACAAATATGTGAAAGTTTTGGGGTCAAAATGCAAATTTGTAAAAATATGATTTTTGGACCCATATAAATAATGTGAGTAATTGGTAAGCTAAATGTGATATTATAGATCAAAGAAAATGAGATTCTAGCATAGATTGGAAATGAATGAGATTATGGACTAAATCAGAATATATAGCCATGCTCGCATTCGAGGTAAGTTCGTGTGTCAATAATATTGCAATGCTATGTTTGAATTGAAAATTCAATATTATTATTGCACAAATGGCATGATTTAATATATTGAAAAGTGATGAAAGAATGGTATATATGTAACACCCCTATAACCCATATCCGTAGCCGGAATGGGTTATGAAGAATTACTAATCCGAATTTCAACATTAGTACATACACATTTACATAATTTAATTAGCAGTTAGTCTTTCCAATGCCTCCTTCCTTGCCGCCAAGGTACGCTACTAGAAGAGTAAGCAAGCTACTTTGCTTGCATTTTTTTTCTATAAGCGGAGCGATTTGTCGAGTCTACGAAGCTTCATAGTTGCCCCCCCTTTGCCTCGCCATGCCACTCGATTCATAATGACCGGCGAGTTGGAACATGTACGAATATAACCACGCGGAGGGCCGGATTAGCAGGAGGAAGGGCGACCCACCCTTCTCTATTTTGAGGGATCCCTCAAATTTTTGATTCCCTTTTGATCGATAAACACGGAAATTTCTTTTTTAAGCGGGCTTCTTGCCACCTATAAAAGGCAGGAAGTTATTAGCACAGATGACTTGCTTGCATACCTTCTCCGAGATATGGAAAGGGGGTTCAGATACAGGCTGGCATTCAATTCAAGGAAGCGCTTTCAGCACACACCTACACAATCGTGTACTTGGGAGCCCCGAGACTTCCTTAGAGAGACATACTGCCAAGGAATGAATACACTTCTCTTGGCAGCTTGAATATGTAACTCACGAGGATCATGCATGAATTGACATACTTGGTTTACAGCAAATGTTATATCTGGGCGTGTAAAAGTGAGATATTGATGTGCTCCCACAAGACTTCTATACTTCTCTGGATGTTTGACAGGGTTACTATCTTTTTGTGATAATTGCTGTCCAAGAACCATAGGGGTAGGTGCAGGTTTGCAGTCATTCAAACCAAATCTTTTTAGAAGATTAAGAGCATATGTACTTTACGGGATCAAGTCATCCGTAGTTTGAAGATTTGACTCTGTCCAGGATCAATGAATATAAAATAAAAAACATACTTTTCATCTTCGTTTCCCCATTCGTCGCTTTAGTGCCCTTTCTTTGAAAGCCATAGGTCCTAGTCGTAATTCCCACTCATTTTAGTTAGACCGGCAAAAGGGCCTAATATCAATCGCTTGCATGTCGCTCTCCTAGCAATGCAACTACTCCTGAGAAAGACTCAAACTGAACTAGTTGAAGCTAAGGGCCTACCTTCCCAGCTACTGAGGTAAGGGGCAAAGGATCCACTTGATTCATCACTTTATTCATAACCATTAGATAGAGAGAGAATCCCACCCGGCCTAGCTATAGCTATCGTAATGCGTCTCGATGCCAAAGCTTCCTGAACCAACAGAAGCAAGGAATATGAGTAGAAGAGCGCTAGCATCCCTTGCTCACCATCAAAGATAGAAATTCAACTTATATCGACATTCAAAAGTTTCCATATTCACATGGCATATATACGAAAACATCTCAAAATAACATTCACTTAAGTCTATTCTATACATGCCATACTAGTTCCAAAATATAGCAGTACCAAAAAGACAGATAGTGTGACAAGTTGCTGACAATCCCCTCCCTGAGCAGGTAACTGGAATCAACAATCTATAAAATAGAGAAATATAACAAAAGGAGTAAGCTTTCATAAGCTTAGTAAGTTTTAAGCAATACAACAGACAAACTCAATTATACATCAATTATCCAATTTCTTAAAAGGTCATTTTCTATATATTTATTTCCATTGGCCGAATTTACACAAGCATATAATGCACACTTAGCATTCTAATTACACTTAATCTGAATTCATATGGCATAAATAAATCGAAAATTTTTACATACATTCACACCTTGGCTGAATATATCATAATCATAGATATAAATATATCATGTATTCACATATGTATCAAATTATACTCTTATGATTCAATTTAAATCATACTCACATATAAATACATAATACGTACCAGGCCAACTTAACGTATTGAAAGTATTCATTCGTCGTTCTAACACAAGGTATCTTAGTTTTAGACTTTTATCAAATCACCGGCATTCAGCCTGCTAGGTTTAAAAACCTGAATTCATTCACCGGCATTTCGCCTGCTAGGCTCGAATCCTGAATAATATCTCACTGGCATTATAGCCTGCTAGGCTCAAAGGCCCAAATAGTACTATACAATATTCAAATCAACAAGTTTTATACAACACAATCACATCAATTTAGGTACAATCATCATTCGAATATATCATCCTATACTTTATTCACTTTTATCTCATTTCATCACTCACATTTAAATACATAACAGTTTACACGTAAAATCTTACTCATTTTCATCTAACACTATCATTTGATCATCAAAACATATCACTTTTTACTTCCAATACAATTTGCCATTCGGCCATGTACATATATGACAAGTAACACTTAATTCTCATAATCTGTCATGTCATTTTCGAATAATATTATATATATAACTACTTAAAACTTACCTCGAATATATTTGAATAGTCTCAGATCGACTACTCAATTACTTTTTCTTTTCCTCTATCCAACCTTGGTTCTCTATGCTCTTGAGCTAATTCAAACAAAAATTAAATTTATAAGGTCCCATTATGTTAGCTTATGACCAAATATGACAAGAAACTTAATAAATCATATAGCTATTCTTAGCTCAAATATAAAATGGTCATACACATTTTTAATCACATTAAGCCATTTAATACAATTTATTTAACATTTCCTCATGTACATCTTTATGACCGAATATATATATTAAACAAGTAATTTGCCTTAACACATAATGCATATAGCCTAAGTACAATATAACCTTAACGAACAAATATGAGCATTTCCAAAATTCCTATGACTTAACTTATAACCTTCATAGCCGAGTATTCATTTCATATTTAGCTTACAATACACGAACACAAAACTTATAAGACTGTTATAAAATTTGATAAACAATCACACATACAACTTGATATATATATATAATGACATGTTCAAATATACTATTATAATATCAGATACATATTGTATTCTTACCATAGTTTTCAAAGCTACACTTAACAATTGCATTTATTCCAATTAATAAACTTAAGCTATCATGGAACATTTTCCTAACTTATTACCTTGCATTTTCGAATTTTCATAAATTAATATACATACACATCCAATTATCAAATCATGGACAAGTGCCGAATTACAAATTGAAATAAAATCAAAGCATAAATCTTGCTATGATATAATCATATTAAAACATTTTATTTATTTATTGATCAAATTCGGGTATAACAAAATAACCCTAATTATCAATTCTCTCTTACAACACATTGATTAAATACCACCACCTAATACACCTATACTATTATCCATGCATATCATAACCGAACCAGCCACAAATTCAACCCAAACATATTAACCTTTCTCAAAAATATAATACTTATCTCAAAAACTTACTTTATAACTATCTAAATCAGTTGAAACATCCAACAACAAATTCTTCTTTAATTAAACACATATTCGGGAATGACAATGGTAATTTAGCAAACCTTAATTTAACTTATAATTGTTCATAACACATTTAAAGCATCCACTCCATTCCATCATTTTAAACACAAGCATTACTCAACTATTACTATGTTCACATTCGGCATTTTCACAATTACACAAGCCGATTTTTTTTTCTATCATTCAAACTATCTATATGAACATTAAACTAGTTCAAACATCACCCATTCCTAATTATTCCTTAAATCATAAAGGCAACAACCATTCCCTTAAACATCTTCCATAGCCGAATACTCATATTACTACCAAATTCAAAATTTTGACATGGGCAAGTAAGGGACTTAGTAACTAGCTTAATATATGCAAAAATTTCAAAAACTAACATGGATTTCATACCTTAATTCAAGCTCAAAGTGACCGAATGCTATATCCCCTTTTCTTCTTTAAGGTTCGGCTACTAAAGAAGAAGATGACACAAACATTTTGTTTTTCTTTTGTTTTTCTATTATCTATTCTTATTTTACTTAATTTTTTTATTTCATAAATTAAACCATTACCATTATAATATTATTATATAATACATATTTTACTTATCATCATTATCATGGCCGGCCACTACAACTAAAGTGGGAAATTTGACATGCAAATCCACTTACTAAAGTGGGAAATTTGACATGCAAATCCACTTATTTACACCATTAATTATTTGGCCACTACAAAAATAACCTATCATATTTTCACAAATTTTTACATAAGTCCTATTTAATAATTTCACTCACAAATGACAATATTAAAGCATGAAATTTTCACACATGCACCTTCACATATAATAAGCACAGAATATAACATCTAATTATTTTTATGACTCGGTTTTGTGGTCCCGAAACCACTTTCCGACTGGGGTCAAATTAGGGCTGTCACAATATAAAAATTATTAGAACAATGATATATGACTAGTAGCACATAAAATATTGGATGGTTCAATTTTTGATGGCTTGCTATATAATAGCTGAATATATTGATAATTTGATATAACATGATGCTTTATTAAGTTGGATAACTTGTGAAAGAGTGAAAATGAAGGTAAGTTTATATGTAAATAATATATCGATTCTTTTTTTTTATGTTATTATCTTTTGTTATTATATGAGATGTAGCTACCTATAGAATGATCATTTGATGTAATTAAGAATCGAAATTGACTAAGAATGAATTAGTAAAATGTTGAAAAGTGAAGAATTTCCTGATTAGGCCTTCAAAATAGAAAATATACAAATGATCCGTTGTAAGAACACATGTGTAGTACTATGTGTAGGCTACTATGTGTTTAAGACGATTTTAGGTCATGTGTGTAGTACTAAGTGCAGGCTACTATGCATACCCGATAGCTTCGATCACGTGTGTAGTACTAAGTGCAGGCTACTAAGTGTATCCGATGGTTAGGTCACGTGTGTAGTACTAAGTGCAGGCTACTACATGTACTAGATTGTTAGGTCGCATGTGTAGTACTAACTACAGGCTACTATGCGTACCAGAGAGCTTCGGTTACAAGGGTGGTAATATGTACAGGCCACCAGGTATCTGTTATTATTTCGATGAGCTCAACAGGAAATTTACTAAGTGAAAATACATATGAACATGACTATGTGATGAATAAGTGAAGGTTTGTGTATGTAAACTTATGAGCAATGTGCTCGATATGTGATCGAACTTTGGTAACATTGATATGGAGTAAGTGTTACAATGAAGGTTACTACAAAGAAAACATGAAAGAGTGAAACTTAGTAATAAAACAGTTTTGGACAGTAGCAGTTGTGTGACTTTTGAAAATCACCAAAAATGGTGGAAATCGAATTAGAAGTTGAATAAGATATGAAATAAAATCTTATTGAGTCTATTTTAATATAAAGGAAACGGTGTAAGTAAAAGAATTTCATATTATGAGATATTTGAATTCTTGTGAGACAGAGTTAGAATGAGTTTGGAATCCCCTATTCTGAATTGGGAAAATCACTAGAAATTGTAAAAAAATAATCATGGGTTATAAATTATATTCTTAAAATCTTTAATTAGTCTATTTTCAATGGAAATAGATAGAAGCATCATCCAAGTCTCGTACTCTGAGATAATTAATTCATAGTAAAGGGAGGTTGGAACTATCAGACAGCGAAACAGGGGTAACTTTAAAGAATAAATTGTACTTATTGGAAAAACCAAAAATTCTTAAAATTTTATGGCAAGAAGATATGTGAGTTTAGTTTCTAGGAAAAGTAGTGGTTCTCAATTTGGAGTCTCGTGTCTCAAGATATAAATAATTTAGTGACCATGAATCGAGACAATAGCTTAACTAGACTTTGAATAAATAGAGAGGAATTGAAAAATAGCATGTTAATACATTGCTTATTATTTTTCATGTGAGCTTACTAAGCGTAAAGCTTACTCCCTCCTTTCCATTTCTTTTAGTGTTGTCAGGTCAGCTCGGTGTTGGAGATCGTTGGAGGCAGCATCACACTATCAAGCCAATACCTTTGGAGTATTAATTCATATGTTAGAAATATCAAGTGAGTGGCATGAATAGAGACCTAGTTCTATGACATGTGTTATTATGATTTGGCTAAATGTATTGGCCTATATCGAGCTATTGTATATGGCCATGAGAGGTGGCTCATATTGGTTATGGTTTGTAAGTCTAGCTAATCATGTTATGTTTTAATGCATATGATGAGATGACATGAATATGTTTGTTTGCCATGCATGGTTGGTAATATGTCATATGTGTTGAATGCATGTTTTATGACCAATCGAGGTGGTCATGACCATGAATTAAACATGTAATATGGTAATAGGATGATAGTACCTTGAACATGGATGTTTGATGTATAAGTTAGTAACCATAGTTTAATGGTATAAGTGATTAATGAGATGACAAGGTCAAATGAATGTGTAATAATGTGGCTAGACTAGTTTATCATGAGTAGGTGGAACATATGTATAATGATGAATGTGTCTTATAAAGGGTGTTTAATCACAAAAATGATGCCATGAGTTGTGAGTTTGATGTGTATAAGGTTGTAAGGGTTTATGAGAAACATGAAGGCTTGGAAAATAGCCTAAGTGTTAGCCGCACAGGCAGAGACACGGCCATGTGTCTCAACCCTATGGAGGACATGGCCTAGCACATGAGTGTGTGGCCTGGCCGTGGTTCAAATTGTTTTGCTGATATCACAAACAAAGAGTTACACGGGCTAAAGACACGAGCATGTCCCAAGCCACATGGGCGTGTCCCAAGCCACATGGGCGTGTGTGACCACACGGTTCAACACACACGGGCGTGTGACTCTCCAAAGCAAGAAATTTGCTAGGTTGTCCAAAGTTTATCAAAATTTCTCGGTTTAGTCCTGAACCACCCCGATGTGTGTTTTAGGCCTCGATGGCCCATATAAGGGACAATATACATGTGTTTGAAAAGTTTTAATTTGGACGAAAATTTTATGGCCTGATTTTGCATCATTGTGAATGTTTAAAAATATGAGGGTTAATTTGTAAAATGCCCTAATTATATGTTTTTGGATTGAATTGAATAATTTGGTTAATAAAGGAGTTAAATTTGAATGTGTTTGTATTAAGAACCAAAGAAAACAGAATTAGATCAGGTGAAAATGAAAGTAGTTGAATAGCCATTCGTTTCTGTTCATTCTAGTACGAGGTAATTCAATATACAAATAAATGTGTTTGTATTGAATTGTTATAGCTTATATGTTAATGATTAGTGATGAATGGCTATTTGAGTTGAATATGAGAAATCTGAGAAAGTTTTGATAATGTGACGACATCTGAAAATCCCGTACGAACCAGAAGAATAGTTAGGATACATATGTCATGACAGAGGATTCCATTATGTGAATTTGTGTAAGACCACATCTGGGACGTTGGCATCAATTTGAGACTTATGTGTAGGACCATGTCTGGAACATCGACATCGTATTTGATTTCATGTAAGAACATGTCTGGGACAGAGGCATTGATATTTAATTACATGTAAGACCACGTCTGAGATGTTGGCATTGTACGAGCTTTCCAAGCTATCCACGTATCCTATTTAATTCCTTACTGTTCAACGTGCATTCTGAGGAATACGTGATTGAATGAATGAATAACTGATTCAGGTACGTGGAGATGTGTTCAAAATTTGTTAATTAGAAATAAGTATATGTGCAAGTGATGATATGTGATATAAGTATGAGAAAATATACTATATGTGCAAATGAATTGGGAATATGTGAAATGTATAAGAGCTATGTTGTTTGTGATAGTATTTGGCTATGGAGTATATGTATTTTATGATGCTTATATGCTTAAAAAGATAAGTTTATTTGTATATGGCTTACTAAGCTTTTGAAAGCTTATTTTGTGTGTGTTTTCAATTGTTTTATAGATTATCGAAGCTACTGGAAGCTCAGGGATCGTCGAGGATCGTCACCACACTATCAAATATTATTTTGGTACCTTTTGAAAATGTATATATCAAAGTATGGCATGTATAGGCTAGGATTAATTTGTATGTTTTGAGATGGGTATATCATGCCATGAGATATGATTTGATTTTGACGGAACTTATGGTTTGATTTTGGTATATGATGTGTGATGCAAAAATGGTAAATTTGGTGTATATATATGGCCTAGTGAAATGGTCTTTTTGGTAAGTTAGTTTTGTGGTTGAAATGGTTATAACTATCATATGAATCATGAGTTCATAGTATGAATTAGTTACATGGAATTAGTATGTTTGAGTTAGAATTATGTATGGAAATGATTAATGATATTGAAGTATAAGTGATGCTTGTTTTGGAAATGTTTTGGTTGCATATTAGGCTGTGAAATGTGGTATTAAAAGCTTATGTATATAGGGTGGCAAAATGGCTTTTTAAGTAGCCTATTTTTGTCCATGGGTAGAGACACAGGCATGTGTCTCAGCCTTGTGTGACATACGATTATGTTACACGGTCGTGTGTCCCTTGAGTAGCCTTTCGAATTAAGGTAGTACGCCCTACAGTTTTAACACGGTCTATACACACGGGTGTGTCTATTAGTCGTATGTGTCACATGGGCTCACACACGGGCATGCGTGACCATTTCGAAGGGTACACAGGCTAGACACACAGGCGTGTGGTCAGCCGTGTGACCTAAGTCAGTTTCGACCACGGCCAAGGCACACGGCGTGTCTCCGGCTGTGTGGTGCAAGTCAGTATGTATACCCTATTTTCACACTACCTATGACACGGGCGTGTTGGTAACCGTGTGAGGCACACAGCCTGTTCACACAGACGTATGTTGTAACACCCCAAACTCGGCCCAGACGTTATGGCCGGATCCGACATGTCGCATTGAAGTTTTTAAGAAAACCAATGCCTCTTTCAACGTCCTTCTTAGTGTTTTAAAAGATAGTCTTTGCTAAGTTAATAAAGTGAATGGAAGCTGTGCACCAGGTAGGTATCCGAAACAGAAGAGGTAAGCCATGAAGGCTGCTTAAGTACCAAGCTCTTGATTGGATCCAATCCTAGACATGCCCACAACCATTGCCACATTTGGTGCTAGGTTAGTTTTAAAAAAAACGAGTTGCAATTCATTTAAGTCGATATTTTTGATAAACCGATTAATTGTATCGTTGCGTTTATTTTGAAAACAATTATCATTTTGGAAATGCGCCCTAGGTCTAACTCATATTTTTATCAGAAAAATACAGGGTATTAAAATAAAATAATCCTAGAAAAATAATTAAAATGGCCTTATTACAACCCAAAACCAAATAAGAATATTAATAAGATAAAACTTATAAAGAAATAAATTGGCTACTTATTGCAATTTAAAGAACCAGAAACAATAGTGTGGCCATCTCCGAGTCCCTCGCAGCTCCAAACCTTTTAAGCTTAGGGATTACCCGCACAGTTAGAAACGGGGTGAGTTTACGAAAACTTAGTGTGTAATCCCAATAACAAAAAACAGTGAAAACACAGTGTCAGTACAATCTGGGCCAAAGCCCTATTTAGTCTTGGCATATACTGGGCCAAAGCCTTTCGTTTAACAGTTACTGGGCCGAAGCCTTTTCATAAATCATATCACTGGGCCGAAGCCTTATCATAAATCATATCTCTGGGCCGAAGCCTTTTCATAAATCATATCACTGGGCCAAAGCCTTTACTGTAAACGGTATGGCCCTTAGGCCCATTTCAATATCACATGTAATGTCAATGGATGTATGCAAGCCCATTTGGGGAGACTACTCGACCCACCATCCGCTACTCTCCACCCGTACCAACCAACACACCATGTAGGGAATGATTCAACCCACCCAACCAACACACCACTGGCAGCATAGCTGCTTTATCATATATCTGGAGGCTTAGCCTCTTTTAATAACTGAGGCAAAGCCCTTTTGATAAACTGGGGCAAAGCCCTTTTCGGTAAACTGGGGCAAAGCCCTTTTCGGTAAACTGGGGCATAGCCCTTTTAGCACTTCCTCCATTTATAAAACCCAACCCATGCAACATGTCATGTATGCAGAATGTCATGCCCATATTTGAATCAAACAATCACAGTCAAGTCATTCATATCACCAATATATATTCACAATCAAATTCGTCAACCACACAGTCCAAGTCAGTCACTTGCCCACAATGGCAAAACAGTCATTTTTCACATTATAAGGGTAATTTCGTAATTTTACCAAATATCAGGGTTTTCCTTGTTCATCAACAATTATCAATAGTTTTGAGTGTTTAAACAATGATGTTTAACCCACTTTATCAAACTCGGGCTTTTGGGCCCAAAACCTCTAATGGGCCCTACGAATGCCGATTTAGCCCATTAAGCCCACATAATCCAAATTTTACAACAGTACTAACGTGTTAACATGCAACTTTTCCAGATTCCATTTTCTATCTATTTTACCCAAATGGGCCCGAAGCCCATTGGGCTTGATTCCAGCCCATTGAGGCCCAACTTACCATCGTGCACAAATTTGAGTTCTTACATGTTCCATTGATCCAAACACCAATCTTATCGTATTTATCGCATCTATACCCAAACGCAACATTACAAGTTCTCGAAATACCGGTATTTTAGCATTTCGGCTTCTCAGCAAATATTAATCTAAGCTATTATGAGGGTTAGTACACACCTGTTAGGGGTTGAAGTTGAAACGTTTCCAAAATCAATCGCCTACGATAACCACCACCTGTCACTCAAACTTAACTAATCCAATATCAATATATGTAAATCCTAAGCACATCAGTCATACGAAACATAAGGGCATATTCGTCATTTTACCATACAGGGGTATTATGGTCACTTTACCCTACAGGGGCTTGACGGTCACTTTACCCTACAGAGGCTTTACGGTCTTTTTACCTAATAGGGGTATTTTAGTCATTTCACCCTACAAGGGTGTTTTGGTGAATCTACAAACAAAGGGTATTTCAGTAATTTTATAAACCAATGGTATTTCTATAATTTTTAGAAAGTCAAGGGTATTTCTGTAATTTTGTAAATTAAGGGTATTTTGGTAATTTTACAAATTGAGGGTATTTCGGTAATTTCACAAACCAGTAGTATTTTGGTAATTTTGCAAATTAGGGGTATTTTGGTAATTTTACAAACCAGGGGTATTTTAGCAATTTTACAGACCAGGGTATTTTGGTAATTTTACTAATCAAGAGTATTTTGGTAATTTTATAAACCAAGGGTATTTTAGTAATTTTGTAAATTGAGGGTAAAACAGTAATTCTGTAAATCAAGGGTAAAATAGTAATTCTATAAATCGAGGGTAAAACGGTAATTATGTAAATCGGGGGTACTTTAGTAATTTTACAAGTCGAGGGTATTTCAATAATTGGTAAACTAAAGTATTCTAAACATGGATAACAATACTAATGGCCCTAAAGCCCATTCTCGGCCCAAATGGGCCCACACGCTCGTGTGGCCCTTTTAGCCCAAATCTAGCCACAAATATTAGATTCACCTAGCCTAGCCCAATATTTACTACACAATCAAACAACTTATCCAATTGAGCCCGTAGGCCCATTAGGCCCACATGACCCCTTTCGGCCCATCGCGGCCCGAAGTAGCCATCCTACAGCTAGAGTAGTAAGAAATACACACCTGATTGGAGACTGGAGTTAATCCACACTCCGAGCACTCTTAGCCGACGCCCAACCCAAACGAGCACGCCATACAGCGAAAGGGATCAACCAAGAAAGGTACCTCTACTCTCCTTATGGTTCTCTCTATTTAAAGTCAACTTCGCATCCCTTCTTATGTTAGCTTCCCGATGTGGGATCCTTCCAACATCAGAGTTTAAATTCAACACCAACTCTTACTGCCCCCTGTTAGCAAAATAAATGCTCTTTGCTTGCCATGGGATTCGAACCCATGCATCCCCTCAGATGCTCCACACGCTACTTGCCACTAAGCCACAAGGCTTTTTGTGTCATATTTTATCCCCAATTATTTATAAGGTCTAAAGGCCAAAGTCCAAGTTCCCTTAAAAAAAACCAAAATAAATTGCAAGAGCCAAGGCTTGAACCCAGGCTCCCATACAACCTTAATGACGCCACAACCACTAGACTACAAGCTTCCTTGTGTCATTTATTTAACACAATAATTTAAAAGCCCTCATCCAAGCATCTAGGTTTTTTTTTTCCTCTTAATACCAAAATTTTTGCTAAAGCCCAAGTTTGAACCCAAGATTTCTCTAACACTTCTCAGGGCCATTAACCACCAAAGCGGACATTTAATTGTGTTATTTCATTGCACAATTAAATACCTATATACAACCTCCTTACGGACCCGCACTCAAGGCCCAATACTTCTAGGCCCAAATTCGGGGTGTTACATGTGTCCTTTATAAATTAAAAAAATTGTTAAGTTTTGAGAAATTTTTGTACGAGATCAGTCTAGTACCGAACCTTTTCCAAAGTATGTTTGTGGTCTCATAGACCTCCTAAAGAGACTATATGTGTATGACTTGAAATGAAATGATGATATATGATTAATGTTTGTGAATTGATCGTAAAATGTTCTGAAATGTCTGATAATGCCTCTTAACCCTAGTCCAGAGACGGATACGGGTTAGGGTTGTTACATTTGGTTGGTATCAAAGCACAGTTTAGTTGATTCTAGGACTAACGTAGCATATGTAAGTCTAGCTATACATGCCATATATACAAACTGTGATAGTATGATGATTTTTGACAATGATAATGTGTTTTTATATAGCATATGGATCTCAAATGAGCTGTAGCTGACGATGTTGAAAGTAATGCACCCGGTCCCACTTAAGGGGCAGTGCAATCCGATTCTAGACTGGTTTCTAATATCCATGAGGGAGAGGATATGCAAGCCTTTTACCAAATGATGAATGATTGGTTCACTTAGTATATGAGAACTAATCTGTCTGCTCCATCACCTCCACCCCCACCTGTTAATCAACAAGTCCCAGTTGTGCCACAAGTTGTAGATCCAATTCGTCTGAATAAGCCTCCAATCAATAAGATTAAAAAATATAGGGATGTAGAATTCTGTGTTACTACTGATTATGGTACTGAGAGAGTATGATTCGGGTATTCGATGAATTGTCCTATACTCCGGAAGAATGTGTTAAATGTGTTGTTTCACTTCTTAGGGATACTGCATATCATTGGTGGAAAACTTTGATATCAGTGGTTCTGAGAGAACGAATCACTTGGGATTTCTTCCAAACCAAATTCTGAAAGAAATACATAAGTGAAAGATTCATAGATTAGAAAAGCAAATAGTTTCTTGAGCTAAAGTAGGGTCATATGTGTGACAGCCCTAAATTGACCCTAGTCGGAAAGTGGTTTCGGGACCACTAAACCGAGTCATAAAAAAATAATTAACCGTCCTAGTTGATGCTCATTATATGTACTTATGCATGTGTGAAAATTTCATGTTTGAATTTTGTTAATTGTAAGTGAATTTTAGTAAATAGGACTTATGTGAGAAAATTTAGAAATGTGCTAGGCAAATGTAAAGTGGTCTATTAATGCATGTTATAGAAATGGTGGGTTTGCATGTCAAATTGCCCAATATTTGAGCTAGTGGCCGGCCATGCTATGAGTGGAAACATGTCACAAACATGTTATGTTAGTGATGTATGTTAGGAACAATAAAATAAGGAGTATGGGTAATAAAGAAATGGAAAAAGGAAAGAATGTGTGTGATTGTTTCTCCCCCTCCCCATTGCCGTGAAGGTAAGAAAGAAAACAAAAAAAAATTGTCCATCTTTTTTCATTTCTCTTCGCCGAATGTTCTAAGGAAGAAAGAAAAACAAGTTGTGTTCTTTGGTTCTTCTTGGCCGAATTGAAAGGAAGAAGAAGGGAGTGAAGCAATCGGTCATCTTAGGTCACTATTAAGCTCAAGAGCAAAGGGGAACTAGATCTGATAAAGGGAAGGAAAAAGTGGTCGAATAGCCATCGAAATCGTTCGACGACATCCGAGGTAAGTTTTTGAGTAATAGAACTTAGATTATGATTTGATTAGATCATGTTTTAAGCAAATCAAAATCATGCTCTTTGTATGTGGCTATTGAGCCGAAATTGCAAGTGTGATAAGTGTCTTGTGTTTGAGCTTTGGTAATGAAAATGAAATACAGATGTGTCATGATTTATTGATATATGTGCTTGGTTATTCGAATGATATCCGGGCTAAGTCCCGAAGGCTTTTGTGCTAAGTGACTATATCCGGACTAACATCCGAAGGCATTTGTGCGAGTTACTAATTCCGGGCTAAGCCCGAAGGCATTGGTGCGAGTTACTAAATCCGGGTTAAGTCCCGAAGGCATTTGTGCGAGTTACTATAACCGGGCTATGTCCCGAAGGCATTTGAGCGAGTAGCTATATCCGGTTAAATTCCGAAGGTATGTGATTCGGGAATGAGCGATCTTGCTGTAAAAATTTCAGTTAATACGCTTGTAAAATCCCAACAATGAGGTATGTTTCGTATGTGCATTGGAATAGTTGATTCCCTTCGAATAATATTCGCTTAGTCGAGTAATGAGCTTCCGGTATTTGGCTAAGATGATCCCTTATGTATGAATATAGGGGTTGGAATGTGAAGTAGGAATGATTTGAGAATATGTATATATGGGATTATCCGTTTAGTTATATGAATGCTATACTTCAGTTTTGCTTAAATTCTTTGCTCAAGACTTACTAAGCATTTAATGGTTACTCCGTTTCTTTAATCCTCTGTTTTATAGATTTTGGTTCGTCAGCTATCAGACTCGGGAATTTTGAAGTCGAAGTCACCCACACTATCAAAGCCCCTTTCGGTATACTTTTGGTTGAACTTTGAAATGGCATGTATAGGACTACCCTTTTTGTTATTGGTCATGTACCCTTCGGTTTTGTGTAAATTTGGATAGCCATGCGAAAATGGCTTAAATATACTTTGATCATAGCATTATAATCGTTTTGTATGTTGTTCGTCGAGAGGTATGGAAATGTTGGTAACTGTTAGCCATGGGAATGGTCATTCAGGATCACTTTTGGTATATGTATGACAAACTCTAGTTGATCCATGGAGGATCATGAAATAGGTAATGTTTACCTTAAAAATAGATGCTGGCAGCAGCAGTGATGTGGATGTAAAAAATCACTAAAAATAGTAGGAATGGAATTAAATAGTGAATAAATTATGTAATCGAACCTTGATGAATCTATTTTCATAGGAAAGTAACGAAACATTCATATCAATAGTATATTATGAGATGTTAAAGTTTTCGTGAGACAGGGCCAGAACGGTTTCTGGATCCCCTGATCTGACTTTGGAAATTCTCTATAAATTAACCAGAGACAATTAGAAGTCATACCATATATGTATAGATTCCTTTTTTAGTCTAGTTTCATTAGAAACAAATGGCATAAGTATTGAAGCCCTGTACAAGGAGTTATCTAAGTCACAATGCAAGAAGGTCAGTGTAGTCGAACCCTGTAACAGGGGAGACTTTAACTAATAAACTGTACTAATTGGCCCAACGAAAAATTCTAGAAAAATATATGTAAATATAAATATGAGTCTAGTTTCAGGAAAAAATTACAAAACTGATTTTCGAGTTTTGGAACTCAAGATATGATTTTTAAAGTGACAGTGACGCAGTTAGCCAACTGCCTGGAAAAATTTAAAATGGACTGTGCAAATAAGTGATTTAAGTCTGCGAACCCCTCGTGTCTGACTCCGGCGACGGTCTCGGGTACGGGGTGTTACAATTTTATTGGTATCAGAGCTACGGTTTAGTCGATTCTAGGACTACCGTAATGCATTTGGGGCTAGCTATACATGCCATTTTATGTGATTATTTGATAGTGTGGTGATTTCTGACATTTGCAAATGTGTTTATTTATAGTAATGGATCCCGATCCCGACCGAGCGATAGCTGATGATCTCGAGAGTGTAGCGCCTGCTCCCGCACAAGGGACAGCGCCAGCGGACTCTCAACCTAATGCTAGTAACCCAAATGATGAAGCTAGACAAGCTTTCTATAGCGTGATGAATGATTGGTTCAACCAATACATTCGAACTAATACGGCTGTTCCACAACCTCCATTCCCGACAAATACCACCCCCGCACCTACAATACCTCCGGTAACTGACCAAATAAGGTCAAATAAGCCCCCAGTTGACAGAATCCGAAAACATGGGGCTACTGAATTTAAGGCTACGGACAGCGATGATGCCGAGCAAGCTAAATTTTGGTTGGACAACACTATCCGGGTACTCGATGAGCTATCTTGCACACCCGATGAGTGCCTAAAGTGTACTATCTCCTTGCTACTTGATTCTGCCTACTATTGGTGGAACAGGTTGACTTCTGTCGTACCCAGAGAGCAAGTAACTTGGGAGTTCTTCCAAACCGATTTTCGAAAGAAGTATATCAATCAGAGATTCATTGACCAAAAATGGAAGGAATTTCTTGAACTCAAACAAGGTTCCATGTCGGTTACCGACTATGAACGAAAATTTGTAAGGCTTAGCCGGTACGCGCGAGAATGCATTTCTTCAGAAGCCGTGATGTGTAAACGTTTTGAGGATAGGCTGAATGACGATATAAAGCTATATGTAGGCATTTTGGAAATCCGAGAATTTGTGGCACTTGTCGAGCGAGCTTGCAAGGCCGAGGAGCTCAGTATGGAGAAAAGAAAAGCTGAGGTGGGAGCAAGGGAGTTTCGTAAGAGGTCTTCGGGGAAGCCCTTCCCACAGTCATCGAAGAAATTTCGAGATGGCTTAGGCCGGTCTAGGGACACTTCGGGCTTTTCTAGACGAGATCGCGATCGACCCCCTGTGAGCACACGAGTCACTTCGATCGCCAGTGTTGGAAATGATCGTCGAGACAGAACGGAGTGCCAATATTGTGGCAAATGGCATTCTGGGAGTTGTAGATTCCATGACCACTCCTGTTACAAGTGCGGGTCAGTTGACCACTTTATTAAAGATTGCCCGAGGTTGTCTGAACAGAATGTAAATCAGAGTGGGAAACCGGGTGCTACCACTGCTCGAGGTAGACCATCTAGAAATACGGGCAATGCTAGTGGTGGTCAGAGAGGATCTAGAGATGCTACGACCAGATCTGAGGCTCGTGCTCCTGCTAGGGCTTATGCTATACGCGCACGCGAGGATGCTTCCTCACCAGATGTTATTACCTGTACTTTTACTCTCTTTGATACTAATGTGATTGCTTTGATTGACCCTGGTTCTACTCATTCTTATATATGCGAAACCTTAGCATCCAGTACGACTTTACCTATTGAGTCTACTGAGTTCGTAATTCGGGTGTCAAATCCCTTGGGTCGTTACGTTCTTGTCGACAAAGTGTGTAAGAAATGTCCCCTAGTAATTCGAGGTTCTTGTTTTCCGGCGGACTTGATGCTTTTGCCGTTTGATGAATTTGATGTAATTCCTGGTTTCGATTGGTTGAACGTGCATGATGCGGTTGTGAATTGCAAGAGCAAGACTATTGATCTGAGGTGCGCAAATAACGAGATAATCCGAGCTGAGTCTACAGACTTAAAGGGGTTGCCAGCTGTAATATCATCAATGTTGGCCCAGAAATATGTAAGAAAGGGGTGCGAAGCATACCTTGCGTATGTACTTGTTGACAAAGAGTTAAAAATGAAACCCGAATCTGTGCTGGTGGTTTGTGAATACCCGGATGTTTTTCCCGAAGAATTACCAGGTTTACCACCTGTTCGGGAGGTAGAGTTTGGTATTGAGCTTGTACCTGGGACTACGCCGATTTCAATAGCTCCGTATCGTATGGCACCAACCGAGCTAAAAGAGTTGAAAGCTCAATTGCAAGAATTGACGGATAGAGGTTTCGCTTGACCTAGTCTCTCACCTTGGGGTGCACCAGTATTGTTTGTGAAAAAGAAGGACGGAACCATGAGATTGTGCATCGACTATCGTCAGCTGAATAAAGTGACAATAAAGAATAAATATCCGTTACCACGTATTGATGATTTGTTTGATCAACTAAAGGGGGCCTCAGTGTTTTCAAAGATAGATTTGAGATCGGGTTATTATCAGTTGTGAATTCGAGATTCAGATGCACCCAAAACTACTTTCAGAACAAGGTACGGTCACTACGAGTTCTTAGTGATGCCGTTTGGGCTCACTAATGCCCCTGCGATATTTATGGATTTGATGAATCGGATCTTCAGACAGTATTTGGACCAGTTCGTAGTTGTGTTTGTTGATGACATCTTGGTCTATTCAAGAGATGAGACCGAACATGCTGAGCACCTGAGGTTAGTGTTGCAAATTTTACGGGATAAGCAGCTATATGCTAAGTTCAGTAAGTGTGAGTTCTGGTTAAGAGAGGTTAGCTTCTTGGGTCATGTGGTATCCGCATCGGGTATTCGAGTGGACCCGAGCAAAGTTTCAGCCATACTTAACTGGAAGCCTCCGAGAAATATTACTGAGGTTCGGAGCTTTTTGGGACTTGCCGGCTACTACCGACGGTTTGTAAAAGGTTTCTCGATGACAGCCACACCAATGACGAAGCTACTTCAAAAAGATGTTAAGTTCGAATGGACGGAAAAAGGTCAGAAAAGTTTTGATCAACTGAAAACCTATTTGACTGAAGCTCCAATTCTAGTGTAGCCCGAATCAGGCAAAAAGTTTGTCATTTATAGTGATGCATCCCTACTTGGGTTGGGTTGCGTATTGATGCAAGAAGGTCGAGTTGTGGCCTATGCGTCGAGACAATTGAAGCCACACGAGAAAAATTACCTGACCCATGATCTCGAACTAGCTGCCATCATATTCGCTTTGAAAATATGGCGACATTATTTATTTGGTGAGAAGTGCCATGTATATTCGGATCACAAAAGTCTCAAATATTTGATGACTCAAAGAGACTTGAATCTGCGACAAAGGCGTTGGCTTGAGTTGTTGAAAGATTACGAGCTTGTCATTGATTATCACCCGGGAAAAGCTAATGTGGTTGCGGACGCCTTAAGCCGGAAATCACTGTTTGCTTTACGAGCGATGAATGTACACTTGTCTGTTCTATCCGACAATGTGTTAGTGGCAGAATTAAAGGCCAAACCATTGTTGATTCAACAAATTCATGAAGCTCAGAAAGTCGAAGATGATTTGGTTGCAAAGCGGGCTGAATGTGCTCCGAATATGGAATCAGAATTTAAAATTGATGATGACAATTGTTTGAGGTTCAGAAGTCGTTTGTGTGTTCCAAGAAATTCAGAACTCATTTCGATGATTCTGAACGAAGCTTATTGTAGCCGAATGTCAAATCACCCGGGGAGTACGAAAATGTACAACGATCTGAGACGTCAGTTTTGGTGGCATGGTATGAAACGAGACATTTCCGATTTTGTTTCGAAGTGTTTAATATGTCAGCAAGTGAAGGCGAGACATCAAGTGCCTACGGGTTTACTTTAGCCGATCATGATACCTGAATGGAAATGGGATCGAGTCACGATGGATTTTGTATCTGGGTTGCCAGTGTCGGCAAGTAAGAAGGATACGATTTGGGTTGTTGTCGATAGACTGACTAAGTCGGCTCATTTTATCCCCGTACGTACGGATTTTTCATTGGATAAACTAGCTGAATTGTATGTTTCTAAGATTGTGAGATTACACGGGGTACCGATTTCTATTGTGTCGGATAGAGATCCAAGATTCACCTCACGATTTTGGAAGAAATTGCAAGAAGCTTTGGGCACCAAGTTGCATTTTAGCACCGCTTTTCACCCCCAAACTGATGGTCAATCCGAGCGGATAATTCAAATACTCGAGGATATGTTGAGATGCTGCATCCTTGAGTTTAGTGGTTCATGGGAACGGTATTTACCTTTGATTGAATTCGCTTACAACAATAGTTTTCAGTCAAGTATTAAGATGGCACTTTACGAGGCTTTGTACGGTCGAAAATGCCGTACGCCATTGTTTTGGACCGAGCTCGGTGAAAGTAAAATTTTCGGGGTGGATTTGATTAAAGATGATGAACAGAAAGTAAGAATAATTCGTGAGAGTCTGAAGGCAGCATCAGATCGTCAGAAGTCGTACGCGGATTTAAAACGAAGAAATATTGAGTATCAGGTGGGAGACAAAGTGTTTCTTAAGGTGTCGCCTTAGAAAAAGATATTTTGATTTGGCCGTAAGGGCAAATTGAGTCCGAGATTCATTGGGCCGTATGAGATCTCCGAACGAGTTGGCCCAGTTGCTTATAGGTTGCTTTTACCCCTTGAACTCGAAAGGATCCACAACGTTTTTCATGTTTCGATGCTTCGACGTTACAGATCCGATCCTTCACACGTAATAAACCACTCCGAGGTCGAAATTCAAGCTGATATGAGTTATGAAGAAGAACCGATTCGTATCCTAGCTCGTGAAGTGAAAGAGTTGCGAAACAAAAGGGTTCCGTTAGTGAAAGTGTTATGGCCCAAACACGGAATGGAAGAAGCTACTTGGGAACCTGAGAACTCTATGAATGAACGATACCCAAACCTAATTACCAGTAAGATTTTCGGGGACGAAAATTTCTTAAGTGGGGGAGAGTTGTGACAGCCCTAAATTGACCCTAGTTGGAAAGTGGTTTCGGGACCACTAAACCGAGTCATAAAAAAATAATTAACCGTCCTAGTTGATGCTCATTATATGTACTTATGCATGTGTGAAAATTTCATGTTTGAATTTTGTTAATTGTAAGTGAATTTTAGTAAATAGGACTTATATGAGAAAATTTAGAAATGTGCTAGGCAAATGGAAAGTGGCCTATTAATGCATGTTATAGAAATGGTGGGTTTGCATGTCAAATTGCCCAATATTTGAGCTAGTGGCCGGCCATGCTATGAGTGGAAACATGTCACAAACATGTTATGTTAGTGATGTATGTTAGGAACAATAAAATAAGGAGTATGGGAAATAAAGAAATGGAAAAAGGAAAGAATGTGTGTGATTGTTTCTCCCCCTCCCCATTGCCGTGAAGGTAAGAAAGAAAACAAAAAAAAAAAGTGTCCATCTTTTTTCATTTCTCTTGGCCGAATGTTCTAAGGAAGAAAGAAAAACAAGTTGTGTTCTTTGGTTCTTCTTGGCCGAATTGAAAGGAAGAAGAAGGGAGTGAAGCAATCGGTCATCTTAGGTCACTATTAAGCTCAAGAGCAAAGGGGAACTAGATCCGATAAAGGGAAGGAAAAAGTGGTCGAATAGCCATTGAAATTGTTCGACGACATCCGAGGTAAGTTTTTGAGTAATAGAACTTAGATTATGATTTGATTAGATCATGTTTTACGCAAATCAAAATCATGCTCTTTGTATGTGGCTATTGAGCCGAAATTGCAAGTGTGATAAGTGTCTTGTGTTTCAGCTTTGGTAATGAAAATGAAATACGGATGTGTCATGATTTATTGATATATGTGCTTGGTTATTCGAATGATATCCGGGCTAAGTCCCGAAGGCTTTTGTGCTAAGTGACTATATCCGGACTAACATCCGAAGGCATTTGTGCGAGTTACTAATTCCGGGCTAAGCCCGAAGGCATTGGTGCGAGTTACTAAATCCGGGTTAAGTCCCGAAGGCATTTGTGCGAGTTACTATAACCGGGCTATGTCCCGAAGGCATTTGAGCGAGTAGCTATATTCGGTTAAATTCCGAAGGTATGTGATTCGGGAATGAGCGATCTTGCTATAAAAATTTCAGTTAATACGCTTGTAAAATCCCAACAATGAGGTATGTTTCGTATGTGCATTGGAATAGTTGATTCCCTTCGAATAATATTCGCTTAGTCAAGTAATGAGCGTCCGGTATTTGGCTAAGATGATCCCGTATGTATGAATATAGGGGTTGGAATGTGAAGTAGGAATGATTTGAGAATATGTATATATGGGATTATCCGTTTAGTTATATGAATGCTATACTTCAGTTGTGCTTAAATTCTTTGCTCAAGACTTACTAAGCATTTAATGCTTACTCCGTTTCTTTAATCCTCTGTTTTATAGATTTTGGTTCGTCAGCTATCGGACTCGGGAATTTTGAAGTCGAAGTCGCCCACACTATCAAAGCCCCTTTCGGTATACTTTTGGTTGAACTTTGAAATGGAATGTATAGGACTACCCTTTTTGTTATTGGTCATGTACCCTTCGGTTTTGTGTAAATTTGGATAGCCATGCGAAAATGGCTTAAATATACTTTGATCATAGCATTATAATCGTTTTGTATGTTGTTCGTCGAGAGGTATGGAAATGTTGGTAACGGTTAGCCATGGGAATGGTCATTCAGGATCACTTTTGGTATATGTATGACAAACTCTAGTTGATCCATGGAGGATCATGAAATAGGTAATGTTTACCTTAAAAATAGATGCTGGCAGCAGCAGTGATGTGGATGTGAAAAATCACTAACAATTGTAGGAATGGAATTAAATAGTGAATAAATTATGTAATCGAACCTTGATGAATCTATTTTCATAGGAAAGTAACGAAACATTCATATCAACAGTATATTATGAGATGTTAAAGTTTTCGTGAGACAGGGCCAGAACGGTTTCTGGATCCCCTGATCTAACTTTGGAAATTCTCTATATATTAACCAGAGACAATTAGAAGTCATACCATATATGTATAGATTCCTTTTTGAGTCTAGTTTCATTAGAAACAAATGGCATAAGTATTGAAGCCCTGTAAAAGGAGTTATCTAAGTCTCAATGCAAGAAGGTCAGTGTAGTCGAACCCTGTAACAGGGGAGAATTTAACTAATAAACTGTACTAATTGGCCCTACCAAAAATTATAGAAAAAAATGCGTAAATAGACATATGAGTCTAGTTTCAGGAAAAAATTACGAAACTGATTTTCGAGTTTTGTAACTCAAGATATGATTTTTAAGGTGACAGTGATGCAGTAAGCCAACTGCCTGGAAAAATTTAAAATGGACTGTGCAAATAAGTGATTTAAGTCTGCGAACCCCTCGTGTCTGACTCCGGCGACGGTCTCGGGTACGGGGTGTTACAATTTTATTGGTATTAGAGCTACGGTTTAGTCGATTCTAGGACTACCGTAATGCGTTTGGGGCTAGCTATACATGTCATTTTATGTGATTATTTGATAGTGTGGTGATTTCTGACATTTGCAAATGTGTTTATTTATAGTAATGGATCCCGATCCCGATCGAGCGGTAGCTGATGATCTTGAGAGTGTAGCGCCTGCTCCCGCACAAGGGACAGCGCCGGCGGACTCAACCTAATGCTAGTAACCCAAATGATGAAGCTAGACAAGCTTTCTATAGTGTGATGAATGATTGGTTCAACCAATACATTCGAACTAATACGGCTGTTCCACAACCTCCATTCCCGACAAATACCACCCCCGCACCTACAATACCTCCGGTAACTGACCAAATAAGGTCAAATAAGCCCCCAGTTGACAGAATCCGAAAACATGGGGCTACTGAATTTAAGGCTATGGACAGCGATGATGCCGAGCAAGCTGAATTTTTGTTGGGCAACACTATCCGGGTACTCGATGAGCTATCTTGCACACCCGGTGAGTGCCTAAAGTGTACTATCTCCTTGCTACTTGATTCTGCCTACTATTGGTGGAACACGTTGACTTCTGTCTTACCCAGAGAGCAAGTAACTTGGGAGTTCTTCCAAACTGAGTTTCGAAAGAAGTATATCAGTCAGAGATTCATTGACCAAAAACGGAAGGAATTTCTTGAACTCAAACAAGGTTCCATGTCGGTTACCGACTATGAACGAAAATTTGTAAGGCTTAGCCGGTACGCGCGAGAATGCATTTCTTCAGAAGCCGTGATGTGTAAACGTTTCGAGGATGGGCTGAATGACGATATAAAGCTGTATGTAGACATTTTGGAAATCCAATAATTTGTGGCACTTGTCGAGCGAGCTTGCAAGGCCGAGGAGCTCAGTATGGAGAAAAGAAAAGCTGAGGTGGGAGCAAGGGAGTTTCGTAAGAGGTCTTCGGGGAAGCCCTTCCCACAGTCATCGAAGAAATTTAGAGATGGCTTAGGCCGGTCTAGGGACACTTCGGGCTTTTCTAGACGAGATCGCGATCGACCCCCTGTGAGCACACGAGTCACTTCGATCGCCAGTGTTGGAAATGATCGTCGAGACAGAACGGAGTGCCAATATTGTGGCAAATGGCATTCTGGGAGTTGTAGATTCCATGACCGCTCCTATTACAAGTGCGGGTCAGTTGACCACTTTATTAAAGATTGCCCGAGGTTATCTGAACAGAATGTAAATCAGAGTGGGAAACCGGGTGCTACCACTGCTCGAGGTAGACCATCTAGAAATACGGGCAATGCTAGTGGTGGTCAGAGAGGATCTAGAGATGCTACGACCAGATCTGAGGCTCGTGCTCCTGCTAGGTCTTATGCTATACGCGCTCGCGAGGATGCTTCCTCGCCAGATGTTATTACCTGTACTTTTACTCTCTTTGATACTAATGTGATTGCTTTGATTGACCCTAGTTCTACTCATTCTTATATATGCGAAACCTTAGCATCCAGTAAGACTTTACCTATTGAGTCTACTGAGTTCGTAATTCGGGTGTCAAATCTGTTGGGTCGTTACGTGCTTGTCGACAAAGTGTGTAAGAAATGTCCCCTAGTAATTCGAGGTTCCTGTTTTCCGGCGGACTTGATGCTTTTGCCGTTTGATGAATTTGATGTAATTCCTGGTTTGGATTGGTTGAACGTGCATGATACGGTTGTGAATTGCAAGAGCAAGACTATTGATCTGAGGTGCGCAAATAACGAGATAATTCGAGCTGAGTTTACGGACTTAAAGGGGTTGCCAGCTGTAATATCATCAATGTTGGCCCAGAAATATGTAAGAAAGGGGTGCGAAGCATACCTTGCGTATGTACTTGATGACAAAGAGTTAAAAATGAATCCCGAATCTGTGCTGGTGGTTTGTGAATACCCGGATGTTTTTCCCGAAGAATTACCGGGTTTACCACCTGTTCGGGAGGTAGAGTTTGGTATTGAGCTTGTACTTGGGACTACGCCGATTTCAATAGCTCCGTATCGTATGGCACCAACCGAGCTAAAAGAGTTGAAAGCTCAGTTGCAAGAATTGACGGATAGAGGTTTCGCTTGACCTAGTCTCTCACCTTGGGGTGCCCCAGTATTGTTTGTGAAAAAGAAGGACGGAACCATGAGATTGTGCATCGACTATCGTCAGCTGAATAAAGTGACAATAAAGAATAAATATCCGTTACCGCGTATTGATGATTTGTTTGATCAACTAAAGGGGGCCTCAGTGTTTTCAAAGATAGATTTGAGATCGGGTTATTATCAGTTGCGAATTCGAGATTTGGATGTACCCAAAACTGCTTTCAGAACGAGGTACGGTCACTACGAGTTCCAAATGATGCCGTTTGGGCTCACTAATGCCCCTGCGGTATTTATGGATTTGATGAATCAGATCTTCAGACAGTATTTGGACCGGTTCGTAGTTGTGTTTATTGATGACATCTTGGTCTATTCAAGAGATGAGACCGAACATGCTGAGCACCTGAGGTTAGTGTTGCAAATTTTACGGGATAAGCAGCTATATGCTAAGTTCAGTAAGTGTGAGTTCTGGTTAAGAGAGGTTAGCTTCTTGGGTCATGTGGTATCCGCATCGGGTATTTGAGTGGACCCGAGCAAAGTTTCAGCCATACTTAACTGGAAGCCTCCGAGAAATATTACTGAGGTTCGGAGCTTTTTGGGACTTGCCGGCTACTACCGACGGTTTGTAAAAGGTTTCTCGATGACAGCCACACCAATGACGAAGCTACTTCAAAAAGATGTTAAGTTCGAATGGACGGAAAAATGTCAGAAAAGTTTTGATCAACTGAACACCTATTTGACTGAAGCTCCAATTCTAGTGTAGCCCGAATCAGGCAAAGAGTTTATCATTTATAGTGATGCATCCCTACTTGGGTTGGGTTGCGTATTGATGCAAGAAGGTCGAGTTGTGGCCTATGCATTGAGACAATTGAAGCCACACGAGAAAAATTACCCGACCCATGATCTCGAACTAGCTGCCATCGTATTCGCTTTGAAAATATGGCGACTTTATTTATTTGGTGAGAAGTGCCATGTATATTCGGATCACAAAAGTCTCAAATATTTGATGACTCAAAGAGACTTGAATCTGCGACAAAGGCGTTGGCTTGAGTTGTTGAAAGATTACGAGCTTGTCATTGATTATCACCCGGGAAAAGCTAATGTGGTTGCGGACGCCTTAAGCCGGAAATCACTGTTTGCTTTACGAGCGATGAATGTACACTTGTCTGTTCTATCCGACAATGTGTTAGTGGCAGAATTAAAGGCCAAACCATTGTTGATTCAACAAATTCGTGAAGCTCAAAAAGTCGATGATGATTTGGTTGCAAAGCGGGCTGAATGTGCTCCGAATATGGAATCAGACTTTCAAATTGATGATGACAATTGTTTGAGGTGCAGAAGTCGTTTGTGTGTTCCAAGAAATTCAAAACTCATTTCGATGATTCTGAACGAAGCTCATTGTAGCCGAATGGCAAATCACCCGGGGAGTACGAAAATGTACAACGATCTGAGACGTCAGTTTTGGTGGCATGGTATGAAATGAGACATTTCCGATTTTGTTTCGAAATGTTTAATATGTCAGCAAATGAAGGCAAAACATCAAATGCCTACGGGTTTACTTTAGCCGATCATGATACCTGAATGGAAATGGGATCGAGTCACGATGGATTTTGTATCTGGGTTGCCAGTGTCGGCAAGTAAGAAGGATACGATTTGGGTTGTTGTCGATAGACTGACTAAGTCGGCTCATTTTATCCCCGTACGTACGGATTTTTCATTGGATAAACTAGCTGAATTGTATGTTTCTCAGATTGTGAGATTACACGGGGTACCGATTTCTATTGTGTCGGATAGAGATCCGAGATTCACCTCACGATTTTGGAAGAAATCGCAAGAAGCTTTGGGCACCAAGTTGCATTTTAGCACCGCTTTTCACCCCCAAACCGATGGTCAATCCGAGCGGATAATTCAAATACTCGAGGATATGTTGAGATGCTGCATCCTTGAGTTTAGTGGTTCATGGGAACGGTATTTACCTTTGATTGAATTCTCTTACAACAATAGTTTTCAGTCAAGTATTAAGATGGCACTTTACAAGGCTTTGTACGGTCGAAAATGCCGTACGCCATTGTTTTGGACCGAGCTCGGTCAAAGTAAAATTTTCGGGGTGGATTTCATTAAAGATGCTGAACAGAAAGTAAGAATAATTCGTGAGAGTCTGAAGGTAGCATCAGATCGTCAGAAGTCGTACGCGGATTTAAAACGAAGAGATATTGAGTATCAGGTGGGAGACAAAGTGTTTCTTAAGGTGTCGCCTTGGAAAAAGATACTCAGATTTGGCCGTGAGGGCAAATTGAGTCCGAGATTCATTGGGCCGTATGAGATCTCCGAACGAGTTGGCCCAGTTGCATATAGGTTGCTTTTACCCCTTGAACTCAAAAGGATCCACAACGTTTTTCATGTTTCGATGCTTCGACGTTACAGATCCGATCCTTCACACGTAATAAACCCCTCCGAGGTCGAAATTCAAGCTGATATGAGTTATGAAGAAGAACCGATTCGTATCCTAGCTCGTGAAAAAGAGTTGCGAAACAAAAGGGTTCCGTTAGTGAAGGTGTTATGGCTCAAACACGGAATGGAAGAAGCTACTTGGGAACCTGAGAACTCTATGAAAGAACGATACCCAAACCTAATTACCGGTAAGATTTTCGGGGACGAAAATTTCTTAAGTGGGGGAGAGTTGTGACAGCCCTAAATTGACCCTAGTCGGAAAGTGGTTTCGGGACCACTAAACCGAGTCATAAAAAAATAATTAACCGTCCTAGTTGATGCTCATTATATGTACTTATGCATGTGTGAAAATTTCATGTTTGAATTATGTTACTTGTAAGTGAATTTTAGTAAATAGGACTTATATGAGAAAATTTAGAAATGTGCTAGGCAAATGTAAAGTGGCCTATTAATGCATGTTATAGAAATGGTGGGTTTGCATGGCAAATAGCCCAATATTTGAGCTAGTGGCCAGCCATGCTATGAGTGGAAACATGTCACAAACATGTTATGTTAGTGATGTATGTTAGGAACAATAAAATAAGGAGTATGGGTAATAAAGAAATGGAAAAAGGAAAGAATGTGTGTGATTGTTTCTCCCCCTCCCCATTGCCGTGAAGGTAAGAAAGAAAACAAAAAAAAAAGTGACCATCTTTTTTCATTTCTCTTGGCCGAATGTTCTAAGGAAGAAAGAAAAACAAGTTGTGTTCTTTGGTTCTTCTTGGCCGAATTGAAAGGAAGAAGAAGGGAGTGAAGCAATCGGTCATCTTAGGTCACTATTAAGCTCAAGAGCAAAGGGGAACTAGATCCGATAAAGGGAAGGAAAAAGTGGTCGAATAGCCATCAAAATCGTTCGACGACATCCGAGGTGAGTTTTTGAGTAATAGGACTTAGATTATGATTTGATTAGGTCATGTTTTAAGCAAATCAAAATCATGCTCTTTGTATGTGGCTATTGAGCCGAAATTGCAAGTGTGATAAGTGTCTTGTGTTTCAGCTTTGGTAATGAAAATGAAATACGGATGTGTCATGATTTATTGATATATGTGCTTGGTTATTCGAATGATATCCGGGCTAAGTCCCGAAGGCTTTTGTGCTAAGTGACTATATCCGGACTACATCCGAAGGCATTTGTGCGAGTTACTAATTCCGGGCTAAGCCCGAAGGCATTGGTGCGAGTTACTAAATCTGGGTTAAGTCCCGAAGGCATTTGTGCGAGTTACTATAACCGGGCTATGTCCCGAAGGCATTTGAGCGAGTAGCTATATCCGGTTAAATTCTGAAGGTATGTGATTCGGGAATGAGCGATCTTGCTGTAAAAATTTCAGTTAATACGCTTGTAAAATCCCAACAATGAGGTATGTTTCGTATGTGCATTGGAATAGTTGATTCCCTTCGAATAATATTCGCTTAGTCGAGTAATGAGCTTCCGGTATTTGGCTAAGATGATCCCGTATGTATGAATATAGGGGTTGGAATGTGAAGTAGGAATGATTTGAGAATATGTATATATGGGATCCGTTTAGTTATATGAATGCTATACTTCAGTTGTGCTTAAATTCTTTGCTCAAGACTTACTAAGCATTTAATGCTTACTCCGTTTCTTTAATCCTCTGTTTAATAGATTTTGGTTCGTCAGCTATCGGACTCGGGAATTTTGAAGTCGAAGTCACCCACACTATCAAAGCCCCGAAACGGTTAGCCATGGGAAAGGTCATTCAGGATCACTTCTGGTATATGTATGACAAACTCTAGTTGATCCATGGAGGATCATGAAATAGGTAAAGTTTACCTTAAAAATAGATGCTGGCAGAAGCAGTGATGTGGATGTGAAAAATCACTAAAAATAGTAGGAATAGAATTAAATAGTTAATAAATTATTTAATCGAACCTTGATGAATCTATTTTCATAGGAAAGTAACGAAATGTTCATATGAACAGTATATTATGAGATGTTAAAGTTTTCGTGAGACAGGGCCAGAACAGTTTCTGGATCCCCTGATCTAAATTTGGAAATTCTCTATAATTTAACCAGAGATAATTAGAAGTCATATCATATATGTATAGATTCCTTTTTGAGTCTAGTTTCATTAGAAACAAATGGCATAACTATTGAAGCCCTGTACAAGGAGTTATCTAAGTCGCAATGCAAGAAGGTCAGTGTAGTCAAACCCTGTAACAGGGGAGACTTTAATTAATAAACTGTAGTAATTGGTCCGACCAAAAATTCTAGAAAAAAATCTGTAAATGGAAATATGAGTCTATTTTTAGGGAAAAATTACAAAAATGATTTTTGAGTTTTGGAACTCAAGATATGATTTTTAAGGTGACAGTGATGCAGTTAGCCAACTGCCTGGAAAAATTTAAAATGGACTGTGCAAATAAGTGATTTAAGTCTGCGAACCCCTCGTGTCTGACTCCGGCGACGGTCTCGGGTACGGGGTGTTACAATATGTTTGTTATGGATTATGAACGAGAATTTGTGAGATTATGTAACACCCCATGCCCGAGACCGTTTCCGGAATCGAACACGAGGTGTTAACGGACTTAATTCATTACTTAAACAGCTCATACAATTCATTTTAAAATTTTCCAGACAAGCTGGCTAACTGCATCACAGTCACTTTAAAAATCATATCTCGAGTTCCAAAACTCGAAATCCAATTCCGTAAATTTTTCCTGAAACTAGAGTCATACATCTATCTACTAATGTTTTTCTAGAGGTTTTGGTTGGGCCAATTAGTACATTTTATTAGTTAAAGTCTCCACCATTTCAGGGTTTGACTACTCTGACCTCTGTGTATTACGAATCAGATATCTCCCTGTATAAAGCTTCAATGACTATTCCGTTTGTCTTTAATAAAACTAGTCTCAACAATGAATCTGTCCATATAAATCATGACTTTTAGTTATCTTTGTAAAATTTATGGTGAATTTCCAAATTCATAACAGGGGATCCAGAAATCGCTCTGGCCCTGTTTCACAAAAATTTAAACATCTCATAAAATATAGCTCATATACCTGTTTTGTTTCTTCCATATGAAAATAGACTCATCAAGATTCGATTCCATAACTTATTCATTATTTAATTCCATTTCTAATATATTTAGTGGTTTTTCAAACTCATGTCACTACTGCTGTCTGAATCTATTTTGTGATAAATTTTCCCTATTTCATGGTTTCCATGGATTAGCTAGCAATTTGACATACATAGCACCAAATATGATCATGATTAGCCATTCCAATGGCTAATCATTACCAAGCATTTCCATACCTCTCAATAACCATATCATAAGACCATATATACAAAATGATTATAATGCTATACTCAAAATATATGCCATTTTCGCATGGCTATACGAATATATATACATTACCAAAAGATACTTAATTAACAACAAAGGTCGGTCCTATACATGCCATTATCAAAGTTCAACTAAAAGAGTACCAAAAAGGGGCTTAGATAGTGTGGATGACTTCGACTTTGACACTTCCGAGTCCGATAGCTGACGAACAAAATCTATAATACAGAGAATTTAAGCAACAGAGTAAGCGTTTCGATGCTTAGTAAGCTTATAAGTAAGGAAATCATTTGAAACAAAAACATAAAAGAAATAGCATTCATAAGGATAAATAATTGTCTATGCACAAGATCACATATTCATTTTAATTTACACTTCTATCAATATGTTTGCACATTCGAAGTCAAACTTAACTAAATTTCATTTGAATCAATTTCATGTAACTCGAGTGAGCTATAGACTTCATATAACCCTAAGGAATGGCCGGGAGAGCATTATTTGATTACATAATCACAACTTATACTGTACCACATTTTTCCAATGTATATACGATCCATACCTGGTCATATTAGGGATTATGAGCACATTAATCGGAATTATTACGACAGAATCGCGCCTTTCCAAACATAATTACTTTCAGAATTTGGCTCGGATGTAACAACCAGCACGAATGCCTTCGGGACTTAACCCGGTTATAATAACCCACACGAATGCCTTCGGGACTTAACCCGGTTATAATAACCCGCACAATTGCCTTCGGATCTTAGTCCGAATATAGTAACTAGCACAAATGCCTTTGGATCTTAGTCCGGATATCATCCGAATAATCATGCACATATATCAATATATCATAACACATCTGTATTTCATTTTCATTACTAGAACTCAAGCACAAGCACTTATCAACCATTCCCATTTTCGGCTCAATAGCCACATACAAAGAGCATGATTTCGATTTGCTTTATAACATGAGCTCTATACACATTCGGCTACCAGTCATAACTATAAACTAATTACCTCGATACATAATTCAAGTAGAATCATTATATCACCGTTTATTTGTTATGCTTATATGTCGTGATTTAATCAAATCATAAACTAAGTTCCATTACTCAAAGACTTACCTCGGATGTTGTCGAATGATTTCAACGGCTATTCGATCACTTTTTCCTTTCCCCTATCCAACTTTGATCCTCTAAGCTCTTGAGCTAAATCAAACAATTTACTTCCCAAATCAAACATACTCATACGGCATCCATATACATTTTAGAACCAATTCACTTGAATTAATTGCCCACTTAAGTCTCTCATCATTTCATTTTCAAATTTGTATATTTGGTAAGTCACATTAAACAATTATACATATAGCTTTAATACATTTTATACTAGCCGAAATGTACCATCAAGATATACTTTACTCAAATAATTTACCTTGGCCGAACATGTACAATGTTTTGTAGCTTAATAATTATAATATACATCATGTATTTATAATATTTATGCGGCCAATTATCCATGGTCATACACACACACAATCAAAAATAAATACCAAAATTTTCATATCCTTTATGCCCTAAGCCGAATACACTTGTCATGTTCACCTACATTTTTCAACAATTTCTTCTTAATCAAACGCATATTTGGCTAGAACCATGGAAATTTTTAGCAATTTTTTAATTTAACACCTAATCGATTATAACACATTTAAGCATTCTTTTCATTTTATTCACTCAAACCACATACATTACTCAAGTACAACATTTTCATATTCGGCATTAGCATCAAACATAATAGCCAATTCTTCCCACTTTGAATCTATGCATCTATTTGATCATAGTTTGTTCAAGCACTCATACAACAAGATTCATCCAATTTAACAAGAAACAAAAACCTTATTTCTCCATAGCTACTATGGCCGAAAGTTCTAGACATCTCAGTACCGAAATTTCTAACATGGGTTACCTAAAGAACTTGGTGATTAGTTCAAATTTATCTAACATTTCAAAAATTTACATGAATTTCATACCTCAATGAAGACCTAAATGACCGAATGGCTCCTTTCTCCCCAACTCTTCTTCTCTTTCGGTTTTTGGAAAGAAACAAGGTGAATACTTTGTTGTTTTCACCCACCTACTATTTTATTTCTTTATTTTATTACATTCATTCATGATAATATGGCATTTAACTAAAAAAAGCTTATAAAAATTATCATATTTTATAATATAATAGTAACATGGCCGGCCACTAACTAGAAATGGGTAAATTAACATGCAAAACCATTCCTTTAAACACATGCATTATTAAACCATTAAAAATTAACCAATCACATTTCAAAAGTACACATATAAGTCCTATTGAATAAATTCACATGCAAATGACCAAATCAAAGCTTGGAACTTTCACACTTGTATTTACTCACTTCATAAACATGAAATATAACTTATAATTATTTTTATAGCTCGGTTTTGTGGTCCCGAAACCACTTTCCGACTAGGGTCAAATTAGGGCTGTCACAGATTAAGTCAGTATGCTTGAGAATGTGTTTCGACTAAAGCAATTATGTGTAAGAGATTTGAAGATGGTCTGAATGAAGATATCCATTTGTTAGTCGGGATTCTGGAAATAAAAGAGTTCGTTGTGCTTGTTGAATGAGCGTGTAAAGCTAAGGAACTCGGGAAAGAGAAAAGAAAAGTCGACTCGAAAGCTAGAGAAGTACGAAAAAGATCATCAAATAAGTCATTTCAGTCAGAATCAAAGAGATTTCGAGATGATTCTAGCCATTCAAAGGCTACTGCGGGTTATTCGAGACGAGACCCAGAGAGGCCATCTGTGAATTCAAAATCTACTTTAGTTACAAGTGTTGGAAATGTCCGATCTGATTGACTTGAGCGCAGACACTGAGGTAAAAGACATTTGGGGAGTTGTAGATTGAATGATCAGGCTTGTTTCAAATGTGTATCATTAGATCATTTCATTCGTGAATGCCCTGAGTTGATTGAGCAAGATACAGTGCAGAATACGAGGCCGAGTAACACTACAGCTAGAGGCTGGCCTCCCAGAAATATGAGAAATGTGAGTGGTAGCTGAAGATCTATTAAAGATACAGCTATTTTATCTAAGGTAGAGCACCTGCCAGAGCCTACGCAATCCGAGCTCGTGAGGAAGCTTCGTCTCCAGATGTGATTACAAGTACATTTACTCTTTACTATACTTCTGTGATTGCATTGATAGATCCAGGATCAACGCATTCATATATATGCATGAATTTAGTATCTAGTAATACTTTACCTGTAGAGTCTACTGAATTTGTGATTAGAGTATCAAACCCTTAAGGAAAAAGTGTCCCGGTTGATAAAGAGTGCAAGAATTGTCCGTTGATGATTCGAGATATTTGTTTTTTGGCTGATCAGATGTTATTACCTTTTGACGAATTTGATATAATTTTTGGTATGGATTGGCTAACTTTGCATGATGCTATTGTGAACTGCAAATGACAAACTATTGATTCGAGATGCAAGAATAACGTAATAATCCGAATTGAGTCCAATGATTTGAATAGGCTACCAGCTGTTTTATCCACAACGAAAGCTTTGAAATATGTGAAAAAGGGTTGTGAAGCCTACTTTCCTATCTAACACCCCTTACCCGAGACCGTTGCTAGAGTCGAGCACGAGGTGTTACCAGGCTTATCTTACTTGTTTGGGGCATAAAAAAATTTAGTTTTAAAAAAAAATTAATTCACTCACATTTATCCAATAAATCCCGAAAAAGGGCCCTCGAGGCCCTAAAACGTCAATTGGAATGGTGCGGGACCAAACCGGGAACATTAAAATTTTTTCGATTACTTACATAAATCAAAACAATTTATTTCACTATTCATAATAAAACTGTCCATCTGCATAATAGTAACTAAATTAATTAAAACTTGAGTTACGAAACTCAAATTTTAAATACATAAAATTTCCCTAAAACTAGACTCATATATCTTCTTACCATAATTTTTCTAGAATTTTTGGTTTGGCAAATTTGGACGGTTTATTCATTAAATATTCCCCTGTTTCGCAGTTCAGTGGACCTGACCTCTCTTCACTAAAAATCAATTATCTCATTATACAGAAATCAGATAATGTTTTCGTTTATTTCTAATGAAAATATACTCATTGAGGAATCTATAAATATAAACTTTGACATATAATTATTTTTTTTTAAATTTATAGTGATTTTCCAAAGTTGGAACAGGGGATCACAAAGTCACTCTGAACCAGTCTTATAGAAATTTAAATATCTCAGAATATAGACTTCTTTTGCTTACTCTGTTTCCTTCTTATAAAAATAGACTCAATAAGATTTAATTCTATATCTCATCCACCATTTAATCCTATTTCTAAAATTTTTAGTGATTTTTCAAAACCACATCATTGCTGTTGTTTCCTAACTATTCCATGGCCAACTCTTACTCTTTCATAGTTTCTTTGCATCAAACCTCATTTAGGCATACATAATACCAAAACATGTTCTTATTTAGCTATATCATAAGCTAATCATTACCAAGTATTCACATGCCATTCTTTAATCATATCATAAGGACATACACACAAAATAGCCAACTCCCCATACATGCCATAACTTAAAGTATTTCTATACACAAAATATCGAGATAACTCGTTGTAGTGTGAGATGATTTCTGACTTCCTTACGATTTTTCGAGTTGGCTTTGCGATACTATAAAAAAGAGAGAAAATAAAGGGAGTAAGCATAAAGCTTAGTAAGTTTGCATGTAAATAAATAACAACATTCTAAATGAATTATCAAGATAACCTGAACCTTTTGAACATGGACTTATCTTACCTTCCCTTTGGTACACTCTTTGAATTTTTCGTTGAACCATTTGGAATACTAAGGATACATGGGTACCTTTCCTTTTTAAACTTACCATTGTCATGTCTTGACATGGTCTTACATGGTATCCTTGCTTATGAACTCACCATTGCCATTCCTTGGCATGGTCTTACATGGGATCTTTGCCTTATAGTAGTTTATCAATGCCATGTCTTGACATGGTCTTACATGATTTCCTTGCCTTGTAAAACTTACCAATGTCATGCCTTGGCATGGTCTTACTTGGTATCCTTAAATCCTAATGTCATGACATTTGTATCCTACACATTCTTAAGGTTCAACCAGAACTTTTAAGTATCATTTCTTCGTCAATTCTTACTTGAATCATCAAGGAATAAATTTACAAAATAAATATATAGATGCTGAAAAATAACATCATTAATTATAAATAATAAAATATTGCATTTATTTACCGCAAACTTACCTCGATACAAAATACGATCAAATATTTTAATTTAGTCCTCAACCTTTTTCTTTCCTCAGTCTAATCCCAAATTTTGTTCTTCGTTATCTATAATAGCAAAATTAACTTATTTAATATTCACATTTATCAAAATAGTCCTTAACTCTAACTTTGAAAAATTATGACTTTGCCCCTAAAATTTTGCTTATTTACACTTTTTCCCTAACGCTCGAAAATGAAACTTTAACCCTAATTCTTATGTTTTATGACATGCTAATCATTTATTTACCTACGGCAACATCAAATTCCCACTCTAACATGTACTTAAGACAATTAGGTATTTTTATCGATTATGTCGTTTTACTCATTTTTGCTTAAAATCACTTAGCTCAAGTCGTTTAACATAATTTCAAGCTTCATATTCTACCATAAAACATCAAAATAAACACATTTCACCTATGGTTATTTTTCCAAATATGAAACCTAGGTTAAATTATTACTAGAATAAGCTAAATTAAGTTATCAGGACTTCAAAAACGTAAAGAACATTAAAAACGGGGCTTGGAATCACTTACTATGAAGCTTGGAAGCTTGAAAAAGCCCTAGCTATGAAGAACCCTTGAAATTTTGGCCTAATGAAGAAGATGGGCTCATTTTTCCATCTTTTCCCCTTTTTTAATCTTTTAATTACCAAATGACTAAAATACCCTTCATTAAAACTTTAGTTATTTTTATCTATATATGTCCATTTTTGTCCATGATAACCTAATGGTCTAATTACCATTTAAGGACCTCTACTTCAATTACACTCTTCAATTTAATCCTTTAGCATCTAAAACTCATATTTATCAACTTTTGCAATTAAGCCCTAGTAGGCAAATTAAGCATGCTATCTATAAAATTTTCCATCGATAATCTAACACATGCATCTAATCACTCGGTAAATTATAAAAATTAATCGAAATAAACTTCTCTATCTTGGACTTGCGGTTTCACAACCACTGTTCAGTTTAGGCCCTATTTTGGGATGTTACATTTCTCTCCCTTTAGGGATTTTCGTCCTCTAAAATCTTACCTGTGAAAAGATTTGGATATTGTTTTCGCATAACCTCTTCAGGCTCCCATGTAGCCTCATCTACCCCATGCCTATTCCATAATACTTTCATAAGTCTAATACTTTTGTTCCTTAGTTGCTTGACCTCTCAAGCTAAAATCTTCACCGGTTCTTCACCATAAGTCATATCTTGCTGAATCTCAACCTCTGTCTATGAAATCACATGTGAAGGATCAGAACGGTAACGACGTAACATGGACAGATGGAACACATCATGAATCTTCTCTAACTCTGGCGGCAAAGCTAACTGATATGCTAATAGTCCAACTCTTTCAATCACCTCAAACGGTGTAATAAAACATGGACTTAGTTTGCCTTTCTTGCTAAATCTAAAAACTTTCTTCCACGGGGATACTTTTAAGAACACTTTGTCACCAACTTGATACTCAACCTCTTTTCTTTTCAAGTCTATATAAAATTTTTGTCTATCTGAAGCTGCTTTCAAGCAATCTCTGATAGCTTTCACCTTCTCTTTAGTTTCTTTAACTAAATCAACCCCGTAAATCTGATTTTCTTTAAGCTTTGTCCAATGCAAAGGTGTGCGACATTTACGTCCATACAAAGCCTCATAAGGTGCCATTTTCAAACTCGACTAGTAACTGTTATTATAAGAAAACTCTACCAATGGTAAATATTTCTCCTAACTACCTTGAAATTCTAAGACACAACATCTGAGCATATCCTCGAGTATCTGAATAACTCTCTCTGATTGACCATCGGTCTGAGGATGGAAAGTTGTACTAAAACTCAACTTTGTGCCCAAAGTTTCCTATAACTTCTTCCAAAATCGCAAAGTGAATCTCGGGTCTCTATCTGAAATAATTAATAACAGTACTCCATATAGTTTGACTATCTTTGAAATATACAACTCAACCAACTTGTTAAATGAATAATCCATACGAACTGGTATAAAATGAGCCAACTTTGTTAGCTTATCAATCACAACCCGTACTGCATCGTTCTTTCTAGGTGTCAACGGTAATCCTGCTACAAAATCCATGGCAACTCGGTCCTATTTCCACTCAGGAACTAACACAAGCTGCAATAAACCTGAAGGTACCTGATGTTCGACTTTTACCTACTGACAGATCAAGCATCTAGAAACAAACTTTGAGATTTCTCTCTTCATTCCTAACCACCAATACATTTTCTTCAAATCATTATATATCTTTGTACTACCTGGATGAGTAGACAAAGAACTGCTATGTGCTTCCTCTAAAATATTTCGAATAAGCTCATCATTCTTTGGTACACATATCCAATTTTTGAACATTAAACAACCATCAGAACTGATCTAAAAATCTGACTCTATACCCGACTCACACTGAGCTCTTTTGGCTTGTAACTCACTATGATCTTTTTGAACTTCACAAATTTCTTCAAGAAACATTAGCTTAGCTCTTAATTTGGCTAAGATAGAACCATTATCCGATAAGGTTAAACTAGTGTTCAAAGCTCTTAATGCAAATAAAGATTTTCTACTCAAAGCATCAGCAACTACGTTTGCTTTACCCGGGTGATAATCGATCACTAGTTCATAATCTTTAAGCAACTCTAGCCATCTTCTTTGCCTCAAGTTCAAATCTTTCTGAGTCATCAAGTTTTTTAAACTTTTATGATCAGTAAATATTCGGTACTTCTCACCATACAAGTGATGTCTCTAGATTTTCAATGCAAATACAATGGTAGCTAGTTCCAAATCATGTATCGGATAATTTTTCTCATGTGGCTTTAGCTGTCTACAAGCATAAGAAATTACCTTTTCTTCCTACATAAGTACACAGCCTAGTCCATTCAAGGACTCATCACTTTAAATCACAAACTCTTTACCCGGTTCTGGTTGTACTAGGACAGGAGCTTCAGTCAACAATGCCCTTAACTTGTCAAAACTCTGTTGACACTTTTCAGTCCATTCAAACTTGACATATTTCTGTAGCAATATTATCAATGGAGTAGCTATCATGGAAAATCCCTCTAGAAATCGTCTATAATAACTAACGAGACCAAGAAAACTTCTAACCTCTGATACATTTCTGGGAGGCTTCCAATCAACAATAGCTGAAATCTTGCTCGGATCAACTCTAATACCTTCACTTAAGACTATATGTCCAAGAAAACCAACTTCCTGTAACTAGAACTCACTTTTCCTAAACTTGGCATAAAGCTGATTATCTCTCAAAGTCTGTAAAACTATTCTCAAATGCTCTAAATGCTTAGTCTTATCATGAGAATAAATCAAGATATCATCAATGAACACAGCTACAAATTTATTCAAGTAAGGTTTGAAAATTCTATTCATTAAGTCCATGAAAATGGCAGGAGCATTAGTCAAGCCAAATGACATCACAAGGAACTCATAATGGCAATACCTAGTCCAGAAAGCAGTCTTCGGAACATCTAACTCTTTAACTAGAAACTGATAATATTCGAATCTCAAATCTATCTTAGAGAACACAGTAGCTCCCTTCAATTGATCAAACAAATCATCAATTCTAGGCAGAGGATACTTGTTCTTAATAGTCACCTTGCTAAGCTACCGATAATCTATGCACAATCTTATCGAACCATCTTTCTTTTTCACAAAGAGCACTGGTGCAGCCCATGGTGAACAACTAGGTCTTACAAAGCCTTTCCTTGTTAGTTCCTGCAATTGTACTTTCAATTCTCTCAATTCCATTGGAGCCATTCTATAAGGAGCAACAGAAATGGTTGTCGTACTTGGAACCAATTCAATACCAAACTTAACTTCTTTGATAAGTGGCAAACTTGGTAGTTCTTCTAGAAACACATCAGGAAACTCACATACCACAAACACTGATTCAATTTTCAACTTTGGATATTTAGTATTCAACACAAAATCAAGATAAGCTTCATATCCTTTTCTCAAGCATTTCTGAGCAGACATAACAGAAATCATGGCAATTGAACTATCTGATTCATTTGAATTAACCCAAATAATTTCACCATTTTCGCATTTCAACTCAATAAATTTCTTTCCACAATTCATTATCATGTCATGCGTAGTCAACCAATCCATACCAAGAATCACATCAAACTCATCAAATGGCAATAGCATGAGATTGGCCAGAAAACAGTAACCTCTAATCATCAAAGGGCAATTTTTTTACATACTTTGTCTACTAATACATACTGACCCAATGGATTCGATACTTTAATCACAAATCCCGTAGACTCTATGGACATGTTCATACTAGGCATCAATTTCATGCAAACATAGGAATGGGTCGAACCCGAATCAATCAAAGCAATAACATTAACATCATGAAGAGAAAATGTACCCATAGTTACATTGGGGGAGGATGCCTCTTCACGAGCACGGATAGCATAGGTCCTTGCAGGTACTCTAACGTCGGGTTTCACTGCTGAATCTTTAGATGCACCTCTACCTGCCCCTATTCCAAAACTTCTCTGAGGTCTACTTCTAACGGGGGCATTGCCTGATCTTACACTCGGTATTACTTCTCTTTTAACCATCTCAGAACACTCCCAAATGAAATGATCCGATGCACCACATCGAAAACAACTAGTCTCAGTTGCTCAACATTGACCTGGATGATGTTGATCACATTGAGGACACTCAGGTCTATCAGGCTAAATACTGCCAACACTCACAATTGAAGTGGTCTAAGCTTTCTGACCCATAAATCCTCTACCTCTGTTTCGACCAGAATACCCTGCTGAAAAATTAGATCTCGTAAAGAACTCTCTAGGCCTCTTGGATGTAGACTGAACTGACTAGCTCATCTGTCTTTTTTTCGTGCATCTCCAGTTCAGCTTTACCCTTTCCTTTCAGCAACTCCTCTGCCTTACAAGCTCTTTCAACTAAAATGACAAACTCTTTTATTTCTAAAATACCAACTGACAGTCGAATATCATCATTGAGCCCATTTTTAAATCTCTTGCACATAATAGCTTCAGTAGACACACACTCTCTAACATAATTACTGAGTTTAAAAAATTCACGTTCATATTCAGTCACTGTCATCTTACGCTACTTTAGTTCAAGGAATTCTTTTCTTATCTGGTCGATGAACCTCTGACTAATGTATTTCTTATGAAACTCCTCCTAAAAGAAATCCCAAGTAACCCTCCCTTTCGGTACTACTGACACAAGTGTCTTCCACTAATGGTAGGCTGAATCTCGTAAAAGTGATACAACACACTTCATGCACTCTTCAGGTGTTTAGGATAACTCATCAAAGACCCTGATAGTATTCTGGAGCCAAAATTCAGCTTTCTCTGCATCGTCATCTTTAGTAGCCCGAAACTCTTCGGCCCCTTATTTTCTCATTTTATCAACTGGTGGCTTCTCTCTTCTAACTGTATATGTGACTGGAGAATCTACATGGGTAGTCTGAGGATCATGAGGGGGTCGAGGTCTAACGGCCGAATTCGTACAAACGAACTCGGAAAACCATTCATTCATAGCTTGGAAGAAGGCTTCTCGAGCCCCTCCTCCCTGACTAACTGTAATGGGCCTTTCACTACTATCTAGTGGCACTGTCCCTTCTATGGGAGCAGGCGCATTACTTTCTACATCATCTGCACCAACTCGTTCAGGATCCATAACTATAAAAGAAAAATAAGTTAAAATCGTCAGGAGTCGTCACACTATCAAAATATAAGTATGGCATGTATAGCTAGATTCTTACTTATACTGAATATTCTGTGAACCGACAAAACTCTTGCTCTAATACCAATAAATGTAACACCCCTTACCCGAGATCATCGCCGGAGTCGAGCACGAGGCGTTACCAGACTTATCTTACTTGTTCAGGGCATAACAAAAATACTTTTTAAAAAAATTAATTCTCTCACATTCATCCAATAAATCCATAAAAAGGGTCCCCAAGGCCCTAAAACATGCAATTTGAACTGTTCGGGACCAAACTGGGAACATTAAAAAATTTTCGATTACTTACACAAATCAAAACAATTTATTTCACTATTCATAATAAAATTGTCCATCTGTGTAATAGTAACTAAATTAATTATAACTTGAGTTAAGAACTTGAAATTTAAATCTGTAAATGTTCCCTAAAACTAGACTCGTATATCTTCTTACCGTAATTTTTCCAGAATTTTTGGTTTGACCAATTTGTATAGTTTATTCATTAAATGTTCCTCTATTTTGTAGTTCAGCGGACCTGACCTCTCTTTACTAAAAATCAATTATCTCATTATACAGAAATTAGATAATGTTTTTGTTTATTTCTAATGAAAATAGACTCACTAAAGAATCTATAAATATAAACTTTGACTTATAATTCGTTTTTTACAATTTCTAGTTCCAAAGTTGGAACATGGGATCACAAAGTCACTCTGAACCAGTCTTACAGAAATTTATCTCAGAATATAGACTTTTTTTGCTTGCTCTGTTTCGTTCTTAGAAAAATAGACTCAATAAAATTTAATTCTATATCTCATTCACCATCCAATTCCATTTCTACAATTTTTAGTGATTTTTCAAAACCACGTCACTGTTGTTGATTCCTAAATGTTCCATGACCAACTCTTACTCTTTCATAGTTTCTTTGCATCAAACCTCATTTAGTTATACATAATACCAAAACATGTTCTTATTTAGCTATATCATAAGCTAATCATTACCAAGTATTCACATGCCATTCTTTAATCATATCATAAGGACATACACACAACATAGCCAAGTCCCTATACATGCCATTACTTAAAGTATTTCTAGACACAAAATACCAAGATAACTCGTTGATAATGTGAGGCGATCTTTGACGTCCTTATGATTTTTCAAGTTGGCTTTACGATACTATAAAAAAGAGAGAAAAGAAAAGTTTGCATGTAAATAAATAACAACATTCTAAATGAATTATCAAGATAACCTGAACCTTTCGAACATGGACTTATCTTACCTTCCCTTTGGTACACTATTTGAATTTTTCGTTGAACCATTTGGAATACTAAGGATACACAAGTACCTTTCCTTTTTAAACATACCATTGCCATGCCTTGACATGGTCTTACATGGTATCCTTGCCTTATGAACTCACCATTGCGATTCCTTGGCATGGTCTTACATGGGAACTTTGCCTTACAGTAGTTTATCAATGCCATGTCTTAACATGGTCTTACATGATCTCCTTCCCTTGAAAAACTTACCAATGTCATGCCTTGGCATGGTCTTACTTGCTATCCTTAAACCCTAATGTCATGACATTTGTATCATACACATTCCTAAGGTTCAATCGGAACTTTTAAGTATCATTTCTCTGTCAATTCTTACTTGAATCATCAAGGAATAAATTTAAAAAATAAATATATAGATGCTAAAAAATAACATCATTGATTATAAATAATAAAAAATTGCATTTATTTACAGCAAACTTACCTCGATACAAAATACGATCAAATATTTTGATTTAGTCCTCAACCTTTTTCTTTCCTTGGTCTAACCCCAAATTTCATTCTTTTTTTATCTATAATAGCAAATTTAACTTATTTATTATTCACATTTATCAAAATAGTCCTTAACTCTAACTTTGGAAAAATTACTATTTTGCCCCTAAAATTTTACATATTTTCACTTTTTCCCCAAGGCTCGAAAATGAAACTTTATCCCTAATTCTTATGTTTTATGACATGCTGGTCATTTATTTACCTACGGCAACTTCAAATTCCCACTCTAACATGTACTTATGACTATTAGGTATTTTTACCGATTATGTCGTTTTACTTGTTTTCGCTTAAAATCGCTTAGCTCAACTCGTTTAAAATATTTCAAGCTTCACATTGTACCATAAAACATCAAAATAACACATTTCACCTATGGGTATTTTTCCAAATATGAACCCTAGGTTAAATTATTGCTAGAATAAGCTAAATCAAGTTACCAGGACTTCAAAAACATAAAGAACATTAAAAATGGGGCTTGGAATCACTTACTATGAAGCTTGGAAGCTTGAAAACACCCTAGCTATGAAGAACCCTTGACATTTTGGCCTAATGAAGAAGATGGGCACATTTTTCCATCTTTTCCCCTTTTTTAATCTTTTAATTACCAATAGACTAAAATACCCTTCATTAAAACTTTAGTTATTTTTATCTATGTATGTCCATTTTTGTCCACGATAACCTAATGGTCTAATTACCATTTAAGGACATCTACTTCAATTACACTCTTCAATTTAATCTTATAACATCTAAAACTCATATTTATCAACTTTACAATTAGTCCCTAGTAGGTAAATTAAGCATGCTATCTATAAAATTTTCCATCGATACTCTAACACATGCATCTAATGACTTGGTGAATTATAAAAATTAATCGGAATAATCATTTCTATCTCAGATTCACGGTTTTGCATCCACTATTCCGTTTAGGCCCTATTTTGAGATGTTACAACCTATGTGATTGATACAAAAGTGTTAGAAAGGAAAATAGAATTAGTGCTTGTCGTTTGTGAGTTTCCTGACGTGTTTCCTAAAGAATTATCTTGATTACCTTCGATACGAGAAATTGAGTTTGGTATTGAATTAGTGCCAGGAACTACTCTAATTTCGATAGCTCCGTTCCAATGGAATTGAAAGAATTGAAATCTCAGCTGCAAGAGTTGATCGATGAGGATTTACAAGACTGAGCTTTTCTCCCTGGGTGCTCCTGTTTTGTTTGTGAAAAAGAAAAAAGGAACGATGAAAATGTTTATTGATTATCGTCCGTTGAATAAAGTGACTATCAAGAACAAATCTCCTCTACCTCGAATTGACGATTTGTTTGATCAGTTGAAAGGAGATACTGTGTTTTCAAAGATAGATTGGAGATCGGGACACTATCAATTGCGAGTAAAAGATTCAGTCATTATAAAAACTACTTTTCGAACGAGGTACAGGCATTATGAGTTTTTAGTTATGCCTTTCGTATTAACAAATGCTCCTACTATTTTTATGGACTTAATAGATAGAATGTTTAGATCGTATTTAGATTGATTTGTTGTTGTATTCATTAATGACATATTGATTTATTCACGTGATGAAAATGGACATGCCGAGCATTTGAGAGTGGTGCTACAGACTCTGTCTGGTAAGTAACTATTCAAAGAGTTTAGTAAATGTGAGTTCTAGTTATGTAATGTAACGCCCCCACGCCCGAGACCATCGCCGGAGTCGAGCTTGAGGGGTTACCGAACAATATTTATCAAATTAAGAACTTCAAATCATTTATTTCTACATTCACAGCTTTCTAACTACCCGCGTCATAGTTACAAGAAAAATCATATCTCGAGTTACGAAACTCAAAATCTAGATCCGTAAATTTTCCCTAAATCTAGACTCATATATCTATTTACTAATTTTTTTCTAGAATTTTTTTATTGGGCCAATTAGTACAGTTTATTAATTAAATTATCCCCTATGTTAGGGTTCGACTGCTCTGACCTCTGTGTATTACGAATTAGATATATCTCTATAAAAACTTTCAATGACTATGAGGTTTGTTTCTATTAAAACTAAACTCGATAAGGAATCTGTACATATAAACAAAAACTTCTAATTAATTTAGTAAAATTTATTATGAATTTTTAAAGTCAGAACAGGGGATCCAGAAATCACTCTGGCCCTGTTTTGCAAAAGTTTAAATATCTCATAAAATATAATTTATATTCCTGTTTTGTTCAATCCATATGAAAATAGACTCATTAAGCTTCAATTTCATAACTTACTCATCATTTAGTTCTATTTATACTATTTTTAGTGATTTTTTCAAATTCATGTCATTGCTGCAGCAATATTCTGTTTTAAGGCAAGTTTCATCTTTCCATGAATTTTTATGAACTAGATAACTTGTTAAACTTCCATGATATCAAACATGATCTAAATTAGCCATCACCATGACTTATCAATATCAAACATTTTCACAACCAAACATGGCCATATCATAAAATTATTTACACAAAATAGGTATATTGCTATACATGCCATACTTAAGTAGTTGTACAAGCCATTTACCAAGATAAAAGTCCTTTGGATAGTGTGATCGAACTTTCGACCTGTCCCGATTCCTGAGCCGGCTTGTTCAAAACTACAGTGAATAAAGAGGAGGGAGTAAGCATAAATGCTTAGTAAGTTCATATGTAAATAACAAGTAACATAACAATACAAATATACCAAACAACTTTAGCATGGTATCACCAAAACATATATCACATTTCTAAACATCATTCCTCATCTTACCACCTTATCATTTTTGTATCTATTTTCAACCCGAGGGTTAAGAACATACCTGTCCAAAGTGTCCATTTCACAACACTTACCAAAACGTCACTTGCATCTTAAGTGTTCTTCCATTTCTCTAGAAATTTCACCCGCTGAACACATCGGAATACAACTCGGATACACAGATAATTTGCACATAAGTGCCTCATATGTAATCAAGCTACCATGTAACCCGCCCATAAGTGAACTCGGACTCAACTCAACGAGCTCGGGCGTTCGCATCCATAAGTGAACTCGGACTCAACTCAACGAGTTCGGATGCCTAGTTACATTTCACGAATCGGACTCAACTCAACGAGTTCGGATGCTCAACCATCCTAGTGACATGTCACTTGTATCCTAATCTATTCCTAAGGTTCAAACGGGCATTTTCCTCAATCACACATCTTTGCCGTCTTCCACGGAATATCGAAATCGATACTTCGGTGATAGTTCATACTCATCAAGTAATTCACATAATTACATATTATTCAACAATAACCACAAAGCATAATATTTCATGATAATAATCAGCATCATATCATATAAACAACATTAAATTGCTTAAAATGACAATTATGTTACTACATTTACACATGAACTTACCTTGGTACCAAAATATAAAGATTTTGCAATTTAGTCCATAATCTTTTCTTTTCCTCAATCATGACTTGAATCTCATTTTTCTTGATCTATAATACCAAATTAATATTATTTAATACATACATTCATCAAAACAGCATTTAATACGAACTTTGGAAAAATTACACTTTTGCCCCTAAACTTTTGCATAATTACACTTTTGCCCCTAGGCTCGGGAATTAAACTTTATTCCTTATTCTTATGTTTTATAACATGCTGATCAGTTTTCCCTTCTATGGCAACATCAAATTCTCTCTCTAACATATACTTGTGACTATTAGGTATTTTTGCCGATTAAGCCCTTTTACTCGTTTTCACTAAAAACCTTGTAGCACAATTTGTCTAACATAATTTAAAACCGCATATTCTATCATAAAACATCAAAATACACAAATTTCACCTATGGGTATTTTTCCAAATATAAACCCTAGGTTGAATTATTGCTAGCATAAGCTTAATCGAGCTTCCGGGATTCCAAAAACGTAAAGAACATTAAAAACGGAGCTTGGAATCACTTACTATGGAGCTTGGAAGCTTGAAACAAACCCTAGCTATGGAGAACCCTTAAAATTTTGGCCTAATGAAGAAGATGGACAAAAATTGGCTTTTAATTTTGTTTTTAATTCATTTTAATAACTAAATGACCAAAATACCCTTACTACTAATCTTTCCAAAAATTCCTTCCATGTCCTAATTTTGTCCATGAACTTAAAATTAGTCAAATTGCTATTTAAGACCTCCTCATTAATATTCCAAAACAATTTCATACTAAAAACTTCTAGAATGCAAGTTTTGCAACTTATTCGATTTAGTCCCTACTTTCAATTTAAGCACTTTATGCATAGAATTTCATCACGAAATTTTCACACAATCATGAAATCATATCATAAACATCAAAATCATTGTAAAATAATTATTTCTATCTCGGATTTGTGGTCACGAAACCACTATTCTGATTAAGCCCTAATTCAGGATATTACAACTCTCCCCCCCTTTTAAGGATTTTCGTCCTCGAAAATCTTACCGGTAAACAGGTGTGGGTATTGGTTTCTCATAGTTTCTTCAGGTTCCCATGTAGTCTCTTCTACCCCATGCTTTTGCCACAACACTTTTACAAGTGCAACACTTTTATTTCTTAGTTGTTTGACTTCTCGAGCTAAAATCTTAATCGGTTCTTCTTCATAAGTCATATCCGGTCGCAGTTCAATTTCTGTCGGTGAAATTATATGTGAAGGATCCGAACGATACCGGCATAAAATAGATACGTGAAACATATCATGAATCTTCTCTAATTCGGGTGGTAATGCTAGCCGATATGCTACCGGTCCAACTTTTTCAATTATTTCATACGGTCCAATAAAACGCGGACTTAACTTGCCCTTTTGTCCAAATCTAAGGACTTTCTTCCATGGAGACACTTTCAAAAATGCCTTATCACCAGCTTGAAACTCCATTTCCTTTCGTTTCAAATCCGCATAATATTTCTGTCTATCTGAAGCAGCTTTCAAACAATCTCGAATCACTTTCACCTTTTCTTCGGTTTCTTTTATTAAATCAACTCCATAAATCTGATTTTCCTTGAGTTCAGTCCAATACAATGGCGTCCGACATTTACAACCATATAATGCTTCATATGGTGCCATCTTCAAACTTGTCTGATAACTATTATTATAAGCAAATTCTACCAACGGTAAATACTTTTCCCAACTACCTTGAAATTCCAATACACAACATCTGAGCATGTCTTCAAGAATCTGAATTACTCTCTCTGATTGTCCATCAGTTTGTGGATGAAAGGCAGTGCTGAAATTTAACTCTGTACCTAATGCTTCTTGCAACTTTTTCCAAAACCGTGAGGTAAACCTCGGATCTCTATCCGAAATGATTGACAAAGGTATCCCATGAAGTCTAACAATCTCTCGGATATACAATTCAACTAACATATTAAGAGAATAATCTGTACGTACCGGAATAAAATGAGCCGATTTAGTCAGTCTGTCAACTATTTCCTAGATGGCATTTTTCTTCCCTGGAGTTAACGGCAACCCTGATATAAAATCCATAGTAATCCGATCCCATTTCCATTCAGGAACCATAATAGGCTGGAGTAATCCCGAAGGTTCTTGGTGTTCAGCTTTCACTTGTTGGCAAACTAAGCACTTTGATACAAACTCGGAAATATCTCTTTTCATTCCACTCAACCAGTACATTTTCTTCAAGTCATTATACATCTTCGTACTGCCCGGATGAACCGCTAAACAACCATTATGTGCTTCATGCAAAATCTTTTGAATCAACTCATCATTTTTCGGTACACAAATCCGATTTTTAAACATCAAACAACCATCATAACCGATTCTAAAATCTGATCCCGTATCAGCTTCACACTGTTTTCTTTTGGCTAGCAAATCTTGATCATTTTTTTGAGCTTCAGAAATCTCTTGTAAAAACATCGGTCTTGCTCTTAACTCTGCTAGAATCGAACCGTCATCTGAAATTTTCAACTGAGTGTTCATAACTCTCAAAGCAAACAACAACTTTCTGCTTAAAGCATCGGCAACCACATTTGCTTTTCCTGGATGATAATCGATAAGAAGCTCGTAATCTTTCAATAACTCCAACCATCTTTGCTGTCTCAAATTCAAGTCTTTTTGTGACATCAAGTATTTAAGACTTTTGTAATCGGTATATACTCGGCACTTTTCACCATACAAATAATGTCGCCAAATCTTCAAAGCAAATACCACCGCAGCCAATTCCAAATCGTGAGTAGCATAATTTTTCTCATGAGGTTTTAACTGTCTCGAAGCATAAACCACCACTTTTCCTTCTTGCATGAGTACACACCCCAAACCATTTAGAAAAGCATCACTATACACCACAATTTCTTTACCTGATTCGGGTTGTATCAACACTGGTGCTTCAGTTAATAACTTTTTCAATTCTTCGAAACTCTGTTGACATTCTTCCGTCCATTCAAATTTAACATCCTTTCGGAGTAGTCTAGTCATAGGAGCAGCAATTATAGAAAATCCATTTACGAACCGTCGATAATACCCAGCTAGCCCCAAGAAACTTCTAACTTCAGTTACGTTTTTCGGTGGTTTCCAATCAACAATGACTGAAATTTTACTAGGATCAACCCGTATACCATCACCTGAAACAATATGACCCAAAAATCCAACTTCCCGGAGCCAAAATTCACTTTTACTAAACTTAGCATACAGCTGCTTATCTCTCAAAGTTTGCAAAACTATCCTCAAATGCTTAGCATGCTTTGTCTCATCTTTTGAATAAATTAAAATATCATCTATAAACACCACAACAAATCTGTCCAAGTATGGCTGAAATATGCGATTCATTAAATCCATAAACACAGCAGGAGCATTTGTCAACCCGAATGGCATAACTAAAAATTCATAATGACCGTACCTTGTTCTAAAAGCAGTTTTAGGCACATCTGACTCTTTTACTCACAGCTGATAATACCCAGATCTCAAGTCAATCTTTGAAAACCATGTTGCTCCTTTTAGCTGATCAAACAAATCATCAATTCTCAGCAACGGATACTTGTTTTTGATTGTCACATTGTTTAACTGCTGATAATCAACACATAATCTCATAGAACCATCCTTCTTTTTCACAAATAACACGGGAGCACCCCAAGGTGAAAAACTCGATCTCAAAAAGCCTTTATCAGTCAACTCTTGCAACTGCGACTTTAATTCTTTCAACTCTGTTGGTGCCATTCTATATGGAGCAATCGAGATTGGAGCTGTTCCCGGTATTAAATCAATACCAAATTCTACTTCCCTGACTAGAGGCAAACCCGACAATTCTTCTGGAAATACGTCCGTAAATTCACACACAACCGGCACTGATTCAACTTTCTTTTCAACTTCTTTTGTATTAATTACATACGCCAAATAAGCTTCATAACCCTTTCTCAAATATCTCTGAGCCGACATCGAAGAAATCATACTAGATAATGCCTTTGATTTGTCTGGCTCAACCCGCAGAATTTCACCACTTTCACACTTTAATTCTATAACCTTTTCTTTGCAATTTATTATAGCATCATGCAATGTCAACCAATCCATACCCAAAATAACATCAAATTCATCAAACGGCAACAACATCAAGTCGGCCGGAAAGTAATGACCCCGAATCATTAAAGGGCATTTCTTGCATACTTTATCAACTATCATGCATTTGCCTAATGGGTTCGACACTCTAATCATAAATTCTGCGTTCTCAATAGGTATATTCATACTAGAAACCAGTTTAATGCATACGTATGAATGAGTAGAACCAGGATCAATCAAAGCAATAACATTAATATCATAAAGAGAAAATGTACCAGTAATCACATCGGGTGAGGAAGCATCTTCACGCGCTTTAATAGCATAAGTTCTAGCCGGAGCTCTTCCCTCAGATCTAATTGCTGCATCTCTGGCTATATTCTTACTGCTTGTTTCACTTCCAGCTTTTCTCGGATACCTTCCCCTCGAGTTTGCACCAGTAGCTTTTACACTGAAATTTTTCTTTCTCAGCTCTCTCTGGGCAGTCTCTAATAAAATGATCCGGAGAACCACATCGAAAACATTCATTTGCTTTGCACGGACCAAAATGATTTCTACCACACCGCTGGCACTCGGGTTTAACAGATCTCGAGTTCTCTACACTGGCTGCAGAAGTATTCTGAGATTTAGGACCCACATTCTGCTTCTTAAAATTTCCATACGATTGCCCAGCTGAAACTTGGGAACGAGGATTCATATTTCTTGACTTTCCGGGTTGCTGTGAAGGTGCCTTACTCATTGGCCTTTTCTTCCAATTTCGTGTCTCAGCCTCTACCTTCCTCTTCTCTTTAAGTAGTTCTTCAACCTTACAAGCTTGATCAACCAGGACTACCATTTCCTTCAGTTCAAGGATCCCGAAAGATACTTTAATGTCTTCGTTGAGCCTGTCTTCAAATCTTCGGCACATCTTGGCTTCTGTAGGAACATATTCCCTGGCATACTTACTCAATCGAACAAACTCTCTTTCATATTCTGAGACTGTCATATTACCTTGCTTCAGCTCAAGAAACTCTTTACATTTCTGATCAATAAATCTTTCACTAATATATTTCTTCCGAAACTCTTCTTGAAAGAATTCCCAGGTTACCCTCTCTTTCGGTACCACCGAAATCAAAGTCTTCCACCAATTATAGGCTGAATCTCTCAACAAAGATGTAGCACATTTCAAACATTCTTCAGGTGTACAAGATAATTCATCAAATACCCGGATAGAATTTTCAAGTCAGAACTCTGCTTTCTCTACATCATCATCAATATTTGCTCTAAATTCTTTAGCCCCTTGTTTACGAATTCTATCAACGGGGGTTCTATGAAATTTTATCATATCCACTCCTTGAGGCATTGGAGGCATAGGTTGAGGAATTGGGGGAGGTGGGGGAGGTCGTACATTTGGGTTCAGCTCAAGAAACTCTTTACATTTCTGATCAATAAATCTTTCACTAATATATTTCTTCCAAAACTCTTCTTGAAAGAATTCCCAGGTTACCCTCTCTTTCGGTACCACCGAAATCAAAGTCTTCCACCAATTATAGGCTGAATCTCTCAACAAAGATGTAGCACATTTCAAACATTCTTCAGGTGTACAAGATAATTCATCAAATACCCGGATAGAATTTTCAAGTCAGAACTCTGCTTTCTCTGCATCATCATCAATATTTGCTCTAAATTCTTCAGCCCCTTGTTTACGAATTCTATCAACGGGGGTTCTATGAAATTTTATCATATCCACTCCTTGAGGCATTGGAGGCATAGGTTGAGGAATTGGGGGAGGTGGGGGAGGTCGTACATTTGGGTTCGTACGAACGAACTCAGTGTACCATGCACTCATCATTTGGAGAAAGGCTTCCCGATCCCTTTCTCCTCCTCCCTGACCAACAGTAGGATGTGGGTTTTCAGTCAGCGCTGCCCCTTCAGCCGGAGCTGGCGCATTACTCTCTACTTCATCTGCCACAGCTGGATCAGGATCCATTTACTATATAAAAATCATTTAAAAAGGTCAGAAGTCGTCACACTATCACAATTCATACATATGGCATGTATAGCAAAATCTATACATACAACACGTAGTCCAAGAACCTACTAAACCTGCTCTGATACCACTAAATGTAATGCCCCCACGCCCGAGACCATCGCCGGAGTCGAGCTTGAGGGGTTACCGAACAATATTTATCAAATTAAGAACTTCAAATCATTTATTTCTACATTCACAGCTTTCTAACTACCCGCGTCACAGTTACAAGAAAAATCATATCTCAAGTTACAAAACTTGAAATCTAGATCCGTAAATTTTCCCTAAATCTAGACTCATATATCTATTTACTAATTTTTTTATAGAATTTTTTTATTGGTCCAATTAGTACAGTTTATTAATTAAAATATCCCCTATTTCAGGGTTCGACTGCTCTGACCTCTGTGTATTACGAATCAGATATATCTCTATAAAAAATTTCAATGACTATGAGGTTTGTTTTTATTAAAACTAGACTCGATAAGGAATCTGTACATATAAATAACAACTTCTAATTATTTTATTGAAATTTATTATGAATTTTTAAAGTCAGAACAGGGGATCCAAAAATCACTCTGGCCCTGTTTTGCAAAAGTTTAAATATCTCATAAAATATAATTTATATTCCTGTTTTGTTCAATCCATATGAAAATAGACTCATTAAGCTTCAATTTCATAACTTACTCATCATTTAGTTCTATTTATACTATTTTTAGTGATTTTTCAAATTCATGTCATTGCTGTAGCAATATTCTATTTTAAGGCAAGTTTCATCTTTCCATGAATTTTTATGAACCAGATAACCTGTTAAACTTCCATGATATCAAACATGATCTAAATTAGCCATCACCATGACTTCTCAATATCAAACATTTTCTCAACCAAACATGGGCATATCATAAAATTATTTACACAAAATAGGTATATTGCTATACATGCCATACTTAAGTAGTTGTACAAGCCATTTACCAAGATAAAAGTCCTTTGGATAGTGTGATCGAACTTTCGACCTGTCCCGATTCCTGAGCCGGCTTGTTCAAAACTACAGTGAATAAAGAGGAGGGAGTAAGCATAAATGCTTAGTAAGTTCATATGTAAATAACAAGTAACATAACAATACAAATATACCAAACAACTTTAGCATGGTATCACCAAAACATATATCACATTTCTAAACATCATTCCTCATCTTACCACCTTATCATTGTTGTATCTATTTTCAACCCGAGGGTTAAGAACATACCTGTCCAAAGTGTCCATTTCACAGCACTTACCAAAACGTCGCTTGCATCTTAAGTGTTCTTCCATTTCTCTAGAAATTTCACCCGTTGAACACATCGGAATACAACTCGGATACACGGATAATTTGCACATTAGTGCCTCATATGTAATCAAGCTACCATGTAACCCGCCCATAAGTGAACTCGGACTCAACTCAACGAGCTCGGGCGTTCGCATCCATAAGTGAACTCGGACTCAACTCAACGAGTTCGGATGCCTAGCTACATTTCACGAATCGGACTCAACTCAACGAGTTCAGACATTCGCATCCATAAGTGAACTCGGACTCAACTCAACGAGTTCGGATGCTCAACCATCCTAGTGACATGTCACTTGTATCCTAATCTATTCCTAAGGTTCAAACGGGCGTTTTCCTCAATCACACATCTTTGCCGTCTTCCACAGAATATCGAAATCGGTACTTCGGTGATAGTTCATACTCATCAAGTAATTCACATAATTACATATTATTCAACAATAACCACAAAGCATAATATTTCATGATAATAATCAGCATCATATCATATAAACAACATTAAATTGCTTAAAATGACAATTATGTTACTACATTTACACATGAACTTACCTTGGTACCAAAATATAAAGATTTTGCAATTTAGTCCACAATCTTTTCTTTTCCTCGATCACAACTTGAATCTCGTTTTTCTTGATCTATAATACCAAATTAATCTTATTTAATACATACATTCATCAAAACAGCATTTAATACGAACTTTGGGAAAATTACACTTTTGCCCCTAAACTTTTACATAATTACACTTTTGCCCCTAGGCTCGGGAATTAAACTTTATTCCTTATTCTTATGTTTTATAACATGCTGATCACTTTTCCCTTCTATGGCAACATCAAATTCTCTCTCTAACATATACTTGTGACTATTAGGTATTTTTGCCGATTAAGCCCTTTTACTCGTTTTCACTAAAAACCGAGTAGCACAAGTTTTCCAACATAATTTAAAACCCCATATTCTATCATAAAACATCAAAATACACAAATTTCACCTATGGGTATTTTTCCAAATATAAACCCTAGGTTGAATTATTGCTAGCATAAGCTTAATTGATCTTCCGGGATTCCAAAAACATAAAGAACATTAAAAACGGAGATTGGAATCACTTACTATGGAGCTTGGAAGCTTGAAACAAACCCTAGCTATGGAGAACCCTTGAAATTTCAGCCTAATGAAGAAGATGGACAAAAATTGGCTTTTAATTTTGTTTTTAATTCATTTTAATAACTAAATGACCAAAATACCCTTACTACTAAACTTTCCAAAAATTCCTTCCATGTCCTAATTTTGTCCATGAACTTAAAATTGGTCAAATGGCTATTTAAGACCTCCTCATTAATATTCCAAAACAATTTCATACTAAAAACTTCTAGAATGCAAGTTTTGTAACTTATTCGATTTAGTCCCTACTTTCAATTTAAGCACTTTAGGCATAGAATTTCGTCACGAAATTTTCACACAATCATGCAATCATATCATAAACATCAAAATCATTGTAAAATAATTATTTCTATCTCGGATTTGTGGTCACAAAACCACTATTCCGATTAAGCCCTAATTCAGGATATTACACGTAAAGTTGGTTTTCTGGGCATATTGTGTCAGCATCTGGTATATGAGTTGATCAAAGAAAAATTTCAGTAATTTTAGATTGTAAGCCTCCGAGAAATGTTTTTAAAATCTGCAGTTTTCTGGGGCTTGCTAGTTTTACCGACGGTTCATAAAAGGCTTTTCGATGATTGCAACTCCGTTAACAAAGTTGCTTCAAAAAGATGTTAAGTTCGAGTGGTTAGATAAATGTCAGAAAAGTTTTGATCAGTTGAAAGCCTTTTTGACTGAAGCTCCAGTGTTAGTACAACCAGAATCTGGTAAAGAATTTGTGATATATAGTGATGCTTCGTTAAATGTTCTGGGATGTGTTTTGATGCAAGAAGACAAAGTTATAGCCTATGCCTCGAGACAATTAATGCCGTATGAAAAGAATTATCTGACCCACGACCTTGAGCTAGCTGCGATTTTGTTCGCGTTGAAGATTTGGCGCCATTATCTGTTCAGTGAAAAATTTTAGGTGTTTTTAGATCATAAAAGTTTGAAATATTTGATGACTCAGAAAGAATTGAGTCTGTGACAAAGAAGATGCCTGGAGTTGCTAAAAGACTACGAGCTTGTTATTGATTATCATCCGGGAAAGGCAAATGTTATTGCTGATGCTTTGAGTCAGAAATCATTATTTGCATTACATGCTATGAATTCTCAGTTGTGTATATCTGATGATGGTTCAATTTTAGCTGATTTGAAAGTGAGACCTTTGTTCTTACAGCAAATTTATGATGCATGAAAAATTGATAATGAGATAATAGTGAAACGAGCTCAGTGTGATTTGAATTCTGATTCAGAATTTTGAGTTGATAATGATGATTGTTTGAAATTCTGAGATCGGATTTGTGTTCTGAAAAATCTAGATTTAATTCTGATGATTTTGAACAAAGCTCACAACAGTCTTTTATCTATTCATCTGGGAAGTACGAAAATGTATAATGACTTGAAACAGCTATATTGGTGGCCTAGAATGAAAAGAGATATTTCTGACTTTGTTTCAAAATGTTTGATCTGTCAGCAAGTTAAAGCTGAACATCAGGTGCCATCCGATTTGTTACAACTGATTACGATTCTCGAGTGGAAATGGGATAGAGTGACGATGGATTTTGTTCCGGCTTTGCCCCTATCTCTAAGAAAAAAGATTCGATTTGGGTCGTGGTTGACCGATTGACAAAATTAGCTCATTTTATTCTAGTACAATCTAACTACTTGCTTGATAAATTAGCTGAGTTGTACATTTTCGATATTGTGAGATTGCACGGGGTGCCATTATCTATTGTGTCAGATAGAGATCTGAGATTCACTTTGCAGTTTTGGACGAAACTAAAAGAGGCTTTAGGTAAGAAATTGCACTTCAGTACTGCTTTTCACCAATAGAGGGATGGTCAATCTGAGTGAAATTGTTCAGATACCCGAGGATATGTTGAGATGTTGCATTCTTGAGTTTGAAAGTTCATAGGAATAGTATTTGCCATTAATTGAATTTGCGTATAATATTAGTTTTCAATTGAGCATTAAAATGGCATCGTACGAAGCTTTATACTGTCATAAATATCAAACATCGTTATACTAGTCTCAGCTTAGTGAGAATAAGATTCACGGGGTTGATTTGATTAAAGAGACTAACAGAAATTAAAAACAATCCAAGATAGTCTAAAAGCAGCTTCTGATCGTCAAAAATCATATACAGATTTGAAACAAAAAGATATTGAATTTAAGATCGGTAACAAAATGTTTCTAAAAGTATCTTCGTGGAAGAAAGTTTTCGGTTCGGTAGAAAGGGTAAATTGAGTCCGAGGTTCATTAGACCGTATAAAATCATAGAGCGTGTTGGGCCAATTGCATATAGATTGCTATTGCCACCTGAGCTAGAAAAGATCCACAATGAATTTCATGTATCGATGCTTCAACGATACAGATCCAATCCTTCGCATGTAATTACTCCGTCCGAAATAGAAATTCAATCTGATATGACTTATGAAGAGGAACCGATTCGTATTAGCTCGTGAGGTTAAAGAACTACGAAATAAGAAAATTCCGTTAGTAAAAGTAATATGGCATCGACACGGTGTTGAAGAGACTACGTGAGAGTCCAAAGATGCTATGAAACAACAATATTTGAACCTATTTGATGGTAAGATTTTCAGGGACGAAAATCCCAAAGAAGGGAGAGTTGTAACAGCCGGTTTAGACCCTAGTCGGAACAGTGGTTTTGGGACCACAAATCTGAGTTAAAAATATTTTAATATTATTTTTTGTGTTTACAGTATGTGGTTAAGCATGTATGAAAGTTTCGTATGAAAATTGGATCGTTTGTGTGCTTAATTTGATAAAAGGAGTAAATCACAGAAAATGCAAAAGTTGTGTGCTGCATGAATAAGTGCCGAATTGATGTGTCTTATTAAATGTGAGGTCCTTAAGATGTAATTGGACGATTGAAATTATGTATGGACAAAGTAAGACATGAGTTAATGGATTTTTAATGTTATAATGCAACGGTAAAATGGTAAACTAGTTAATAATATAGCTTAAATAAAATAAAGTTAGAAATTAGCTTATTTATCATCTTTTCCAAAATTGAAGAAAGAAAAGCTAGGGCTCATATGTTTTGATATTCAGCTACTTCCAAGCTTCATTAAAGGTCCTTTTTTGTTCTGTTTTTGATGATTTCTACATTTTTGTGATTGTTTCTTTGTGTTTTACAAAGCCCATGCTTAAATTTTAGAATTTGATGATGATTTTGAATTATGCCATTGATGCTATTGAGAGCTTTGTGATGACAGTAGATTAAAAATGAAAGAGATGTGTTAGATTCATATTTTTTGTGTTTGGATTTTTGATGAATTTGAGTATTTTGGGCTAATTTGTGAAAATGAGAAATTGAAGGGTGAAAATGTGAAATCAATGAAATATGTGGGCTTATATGAGTTAAGGGAAAATTCGACTAAGCATGTGTATATAGAAATTTTGTATATTTTGTGATTTTTGTGATTAAGGACTAAAGTGTTAAAATGTAAAAATATAAGGGTTAATTTGTAAAATACCCTAATTATATGTTTTTGGATTGAATTGAATGATTTGGCAAATAAAGGAGTTAAATTTGAATGTGTTCAGATTAAGAACCAAAGAAAACAAATTTAGATCGGGGGAAAATAAAAGTAGTTGAATAGCTGTTCGTTTCCGTTCATTCTAGTACGAGGTAAGTCGATATACAAATAAATGTGTTTAAATTGATTTATTATAGCTTATATGTTAATGATTAGTGATGAATGGCTATTTGAGTTGAATATGAGAAATCTGGGAAAGTTTCGATAATGTGATGACGTCCGACAAGTCTCGTACGAATAGTAGGAATATTTAGGATACATATGCCATGACATAGGATTCTGGTATATGATTTTGTGTAAGACCACGTCTGGGATGTTGACATTGATTTGAGATTTACGTGTAAGACCATGTCTGAGACATCGACATCATATTTGATTTCGTGTAAGACCCTGTCTGGGACAAAGGCCATATTTGATTACATGTAAGACCACGTCTGGGACGTTGGCATTGTACGAGCTTTGCAAGCTATCAGTGTATCCTATTTAATTACGTACGGTTTAACGGGCATTCTAAGAAATACGTGATTGAATGAATGAATAACCGATTCAGGTACGTGGAGATGTGTTCAACATTTGTTAATAAGAAGTAAGTATATGTGCAAGTCATGATATGTGATATAAGTATGAGAAAATATGCTATATGTGCAAATGAATTGGGAATATGTGAAATGTATAAGAACTAGGTAGTTTGTGATAGTATTTGGCTATAGAGTATATGTATTTTATGATGCTTATATGCTTAAAAAGATAAGTTTATTTGTAAATGGCTTACTAAGCTTTTGAAAGCTTATTTTGTGTGTGTTTTCAATTGTTTTATAGATTATCGAAGCTACCGAAAGCTCAGGGATCGTCGAAGATCATCACCTCACTATCAAATATTATTTTGGTACCTTTTGAAAATGTATATATCAAAGTATGACATGTATAGGCTAGGATTAATGTGGTATGTTTTGAGATGGCTATATCATGCCATGAAATATGACTTGATTTTGGTGGAACTTATGGTTTGATTTTGGTATATGATGTGTGATGCAAAAATGGTAAATTTGGTGTATATATATGGCCTAGTGAAATGGTATTTTTTGTAATTTAGTTTTGTGGTTGAAATGGTTATAAATGTGATATGAATCATGAGTTCATGCTATGAATTAGTTACATCGAATTAGTATGTTTGAGTTGGAATTATGTATGGAAATGATTAGTGATATTGAAGTATAAGTGATGCTTGTTTAGGAAGTGTTTTGGTTGCATATTGGGTTATGAAATCTGGTATTAAAAGCTTATGTATATAGGGTGGCAAAATGACTTTTCAAGTAGCTTATTTTTGTCCACACGGGTAGAGACACGGGCATGTGTCTCAGCCGTGTGTGACACATAGTTATGTTACTTAGCCGTGTGTCCTCTGGGGTAGCCTTTCGAATTAAGGCAGTATATCCTAAGTCTCCAAAAATGGCTTTTTTCTTTGAGCATTCGGTTGAAGAAAGGAAAATAAAGATGAATGCTTTATTTTGTTTTATTAATTTTAACATATAATTACTAATTTCCAAAATTAACTTTAATAATTAATCCAAATTTCAAAATTACCAAGCCGACATCTTCCACTAACTCATTTATGGTCTAATTACTATATAAGGGCTTCCACTTTAAAGTTTTGTAGCTATTAATGCCATTAGCTATTAGAACTCAACTTTTTCACTTTACGTGATTTAGTTCTTTTTATCAAATTAAGCATGTAAACGGTAAAATTTCTTAACGAAATTTTTATACGGTACTTCTATCATGTTGTAGGCAATAAAATAATAATAGAATAATTTTTTTGACTTCGAATTTGTGGTCCCGAAACCACTGTTCTAATTTCACTAAAAATAGTCTATTACAAGGAAGTTGTGTGGCAGTTTCACTGGGATTATGTGGCCATTATTGGCTATTATGTGGTGGCTTGTCCACAAATGGTGTGTTATTGGGTGGACGAGTTCTGGGGAACTCGATATTGGTGTGTAGTAGACATGGGTAGGAAATACTTCAAATGTGCATCATTATATAAGCATGTCTTAGTATGGTCATATATATGTGTAAAGTTTATTGGTATGTGATTTCTTTGAAAATCATAAATATGATTATTTGGATGTGTTATTTAATGTGTTGTAATGTATGATAAATCGTATGGATATATGTTTGTATCGATCTCACACTGAGCCTTTTTAAAGCTCACTAGTGTTACTCGTGTGCCTTAGGTAATCTTTCTAATTAGGACTCGGATTCGATTATCGGAGGAGCTCTCGAAAAAATGATTACTTGGATTTGATTATCGGAGGAGCTCTCGGAAAAATGATTTCTTGGCTATGGATTTTTAAAATAATTTGGGACTTTTATAGACTATGTGAGTTTATTCTGGATTTTATTATGGAATTTAATGTGGGTTTGTCTTAATAACTTTTTAGGACTTTATTTTAAGTTGTGGCTTGTGGCATGGGAATTTCTCAGTTCATCCTATCCCAAACAGTTGATCTTAGCCTACACAGAAATTAATTACTACCACGTCCACTCACTAATCCCTTATAAGAGGATTAGTTCCTCATGGATTCGATAAACAATATAAACTTGATAAAGAAATTAAACATGAAAAATAGATCAAGAGTAAAAGTTTAAAGAAATCTTGATTTTATTGAATAATTGAAGTGTAGAAATCCACAAAGAGTTTGTTGATTCCATAAGTCAAATTCTCAGAAGAACATTAATGAAAAATAAACTAAAAAGAAATCCTAAGTATAAAAGAAACTAAAAATTGAAAACTAAACTGAAAGGAAAACTCCAAGTTACAAAAATATTTCATTTGCAACGCTCAAAACCCCAATCTTTAAGGAGGATATTGGAATGGCACGTCACTACCTTAACATTTTTTTCTTTACAATCGTAACTGGTGTGCACATCATGAAGGTACAGTTTAACTGAATATGGATTATAAAACATTTGTCATTCAAAGATAATAAGGTTATACATTTTCACAAACATAAAAATTTAACTAAAATTTTTCGTAGGAGTTATAATTCTTAAGCATAATTTTAAATACATAGATGAGTCTTCAAGATAAATCATCTAGACACCACCACCCCTATGCCATTCATAATACAAAATGCTAAAGTCTCATAGTGACTCTAATCCTTTGGCATAGTCTTCAAATCCTTTCCTTCTTCAGAAAACCTAAAAAAGAAAGGTAACTAAGTAAGTTCAAAGAACTTAGTGAGTTCTAGAGTTGACATTTCAGTGAACAAATGTAATTCAAATGAACTTTCCAACTCAACAAGTCATATAGTTTGCCAGTTGGCAAATACCAAACACAAACAAACTATACATCAGACACTATTCCTGTAACACCCCTAACCCGTGCCCGTCACCGGAACAAGGTTTCAGAGCATTACCAGAACATTCAGAACATTTTTCCATTAATCCACATAAATTACTATTCATTTACCAAGATCATCCATAACATCCCCTGATCGGGCCCTCGAGGCCCAATATGAGCATTAGAATCAAATCAGGACTTAATCGGTACCTCTAAGAATTTTTTACGAAATTACAAAATTTCTCCAAGGTGCAAGGCTCACATGCCCATGTGGGCTAAGGGACACACCTTTGTTGGAGGCCATGTTCAACCCCGTGTAACTCTCTAACTTGCACACACGGCATGCCACACGCCCCTGTGCTAGGCCGTGTGGTTAATTAATTTAATTCAAAATTAGGTGCAGGTTTCACATGGCCAAGACACACGCCCATGTTCTAGGCCATGTGGCACACATAACTGAGACACACACTCGTATCTTTGCCCATGTGCCCAATTCTAAGCATTCTGTTTCTCAAAATTAAGGTACAGGGGACACACTGCCTAACCACATGCCCATGTTATCAAGCTGTGTGTCATACATGGTCTAGACACACACCCGTATGTCTGCCTGTGTGGATAAAATGAAGCCATTTCTAACTTCATTTATCACCGAAAATTTCACCCAAAACCTGCACTTGAAACACACAACCAATACCAACCAATCCAAGCATTCAAATTTAACTAACTTCACCATTCAACAAGGTATATCACAACAAGCATACATGATTACAACCTTACTTTAGTTTCACTTAGGCATACACAACATTGATCACATGTTCATAACATAACACATATGTATATGTATATCATAATAACCTACTTAGTCATACCAAAATGAACCATTACTAGCCATTCCAATGGCTAGGTTACAAAATAACATTTTGAAGCCACTATTGGCCAAGTTGTCTTATACATGCCATTATACCAAAATGATTTTTACTAAGTATACCCAAAATGACTAGTTGATAGTGTGGTGATGCTCCAACGATCGTCCAACCTTCATGAGCTTCTGCGCACTATAAAATAGGGGAAAAATACACGGAGTAAGCATTACATGCTTAGTAAGTTCGTATAATGGGAACTAAACTTACCAATCTTACTTATTAAATCTACGCATATAATGTTATGTTTCCATCCATTTGGCTAAAATGCCTAATCACCTACATTCAATCTAACATGTTAGTCACAAAATCTTCATATCAATCAAGTAAAATAGTAGAGCTCATCAACCAAATTTCTTTCAAGTCATTTTCATTTCATCTTAAGATTTTCATGCCATGTCAAGAGTTTTATGTCCGTTGAATCATTGAAATTCTAATGGATGCTCAAGTAGTATAGTTGAAGTGTACAATTCCATAATCCATCAATCCTTACTCGATGGTACCCATTAGGGTAATTAATCAAGGAACACACTCTTGAGCCACATGTCGTATTACAGGATTACTAGTCCAGGCTAAATCCTTTATATAACGTATGCTCAAAGAGTTCAATTAGGGTTATTAGTCTAGGCTAAACCCTAATCATAATGTATACTCGAAAGGTATTATATCAGGATTACCCATCCGGGCTAAATCTTCTCTATAACAAGGTTAATGGGATTACTCGTCCGAGAAAAATCCCATCCGCAACAAATGCAGGACCTTATTAGTTTCGGGAAAGCACATATAATCATCGGAATTCAATGTTCAGTTGGGACTTAACCCTTTATCACCATTTCAAGCATATATAAGATTTTCCTTCATAGCATAAAGTAATGCACATAAATATAAGTCACATTCCATACAACATAACATTCAATTTAACATATTTACATGTCGGATTAAGTTACACAAATTTACCTCGACACTTGTTCACGTATAAAGTCTACTAATTCGAAATTTTTTCTTTTCCTTGATCTAACCTCGAATTAGTGTTATCTGGATCTATATAAATGAATTTAAACATCAATTTCACACATTTCATATTTAAACGAATTCAATTTACGTCCTAGCCTCTAACTTTTCCATAAATTTTGATTTTGTCCCTAGGCCGGAAAATGAAACTTGTGCAAATTACTCCCTATTCCAAGCCTAACCAAAGCCCCATTAAAAATTTTCTAGCACATGTATTAATAAAATTTTAGAATTTTTCATCAAATTTTACAACTTTTAATTTTAGTCCCTAAATCATGTTTTCATTAAAATTTGCTTTGTAAAAGCTATTTATCTATGAACAAACTTTCATTTTCTACCATAAATTTCTAATTTTCAGCATATTCATCGATGACCCAAATTTCATACCTTGATAACTTTTCAAATTAATCCCCTAAATAGAGAGATTAGACTATCTCAATTTCAAAAATATAAAAATCATTAAAAACGAGATTTCATACCTTTTCAAGCTTGGTAAGTTGTCTTCCTCTCTCCTAGGGTTTCCATGGAAATTTTGGGGAAGATGATATGAAATTATATGATTATTCCTTTTTATTTAATTACCATATTTTAATTTTAGTGATTTCTAATTTAGTATCTTGCCTTTTTTTTATTTTTCCATGGATGAGTCATTAAAATATCTATTAACTAATCTTCAATGGTCTAATTACCATATAAGGACCTTAAATTTTGAATTCCATAGCTATTTGATACTTATAGCTACTAGAATCCAACTTTCGCATTTTATGCAATTTAGTCCTTCTTGTAATTAAACACTTAATCGATAAAATTTTCATACCAAAATTTTCACACAACATATCTGTCATATTATAGACCGTATAATGATATAAAAATAAATTATATTTTTGGGTCATATTTGTGGTCCCGAAACCATTGTTCTGATTTCATTGAAATATGGGCTATTACAATTCCTTTGGTGTATATACTATGCCTATGCAACCATGTAGACAACCTTCATCGTGTTAGCCACGTCCAAGTTCATGATCAAGCCATATCATCCATTTCGTTCTTTTTCATTCGTTTGTCATGATTTTACAATTTGGTTTGCAATGATTCTTGCCCTACCAGAGGCTACACAATCATTTTCATGTATGGGAATATGCCATTTCAATTGTAACAGCCCAAATTAGACCCTAATCGGAACGATGGTTTCGGGACCATGAATTCGAGTAAGAAAAATATTTTAAAATTATTTTGTGTTTATTTTGTGTAAATTTTTATCTGTGAAATTTTTGTGATTTAATTTTGTCGTTTAGGTATCCGATTAAATAAAAAGACTTAATCGCGTAAATTGAAAACTTGATAGTTTAAAGCATTCGGGCCAAATTGTTAGTGGCTGTCTAAGTTGGGGCATTTATGTTGTAAATATCCCATTAATGCATAAGTGGGACGGTATAAGACATATGTTACATGGTTTTTATATTATATTATTATGGGTAAATAAGTAAATTAAACATTAAGTTATTAAATGATATAATATAACATAGAACATAAAAAAAAGTCATTTGAATGTTCATATTCTTCATAGCTGAAACTTAATAAAAGAAAAAAAGAAAAGAAAGGAATCTAGGGTTCGGGTGGTTTTAAGCTCAATCAAGGTAAGTATTCAGCTTGATTTTTGATAATTTCTACGTTTTTGAGATCATTGCTTAGTAACCTTCAAGACCCAAGCTTTAATTTTTAATTTTGATGAATATTTTGAGTTATGCCCTTGTTGATAACTTGTGATTTTTGTTGTTTGATGATGAAATATGAAATATATGTTTTAGATTAACATATTTTGTATTGGAGTTTTTGATGATTTTGAGTAATTAGGACTAAATTGCAAAAATAATAATTTGAGGGACTAAAATGTGAAATTAATGAAATATATGGGCTTGTATAGATATGGGTACCATTTGGCCTAACATGGGTACTTTGAAATTTTGTGTATTTTGTGTTTTGTGCAATAGGGACTAAATTGCAAAAATTATAAATGTCAGGGGTAAAATGGTAATTTGCTCATTTATGTGTTTTTGGACTAAATTGAATGAAAATATGTTTGAATGAGCTTAATTTGAATATGTTTGGATCAATAACCAAAGAAATCAGATTTGGACCAAGGAAGTCGACTAGTGGCCCCGTCCCGTTTTACGACGTCCGAGGTAAGTTTATAAGCAAATAGACGTGTTTAATGGTAATTATATACTAAATTTATATGCTGTTTTGAAATGTTAGTATTTATATATGTTATGGCCGAACATGGATAAACTTGGCTACTGCACTTCCGATTTCGTTTCGACCGAGTTACGACGTCCGAAAGCCCCGTATGAACCTTAGGAATAGTTAGGATACATATGTCATGACATAGGATTCCGATATATGTGTGCGAGTAAGACCATGGCATCAATATGTGATTCTGATATGTGTTTACGAGTAAGACCCTGTCTGGGACAGTGGCATCGATATGTGACTACATGTAAGACCACGTCTGGGACGTTGGCGTTGTACGACTTGTGAGATTATTCGAGTGTCCTATCAAATTCTGAATGGTTCATCGGGCAAAGGTAAATTGTGTTTGGAAGTGAAATACAAGCTAAAAGGGCCAGGTATGGATTTAACTTGTTGACTAGTAGTAATAATGTAAGTATGTATTTGATATTCGTTCTTTTTATGTGTATTTGGTAATATAGAACATAAGTGAGACTAGCATGTATATTCGACTTTGTGGCCAAATAAGTTGAGTATCAATGAACAATACATAATAATGTGCAAGTGTATGTGACTATGCGAAATCGGCTTTATAGGATATATATATAAGTGTAACATTATGATATGATTTTTGAGCTTATGTTTTTTTTAAGTATATGTGTGCATGATTTTTTTCTTTTATAATTAGTTGTTTTGGAAGTTGATTATTTTAGGTTTGAATGACCATGTTAGTATTCGGCCTAGGGGAAGAAATGGTTTATGGAAATTTCTTAAGTATTTTATTTGAAGTCTTAAGGTCGAATATGCTAATATTATTATAATTCGGTTGATTATAATAAATTGAATATGTCACTTGGTTGTTTATTTGCTTATGACTTACTAAGTTGTGATAACTTACTCTGTGTGTTATGTTACTCTGTTTTGATAGATTTTGGAGTCATGCTACAAGCTCGGGAACTGTCAGCAAATTTCATCACACTATCAACTATTTTGGTACCTTTATAAGTTAAGCTCGAATTATGGCATGTATAGGCTGGAACATATTTTTTTTGAAGTGTTTTTTTGGTTATGTAACTAAGGCAATGCGAAAATGGCTTGCTATTTATGGTTAAATTTGAATTTATGTGTGCTTAGCTATAATGCTTTATGATCTTGATTATGAAATATGCGGATATGCCTGATTGTGGTTTAATTTGTGGTAAGTATATTATGTATTGGAAATGGCTTTATTTTTAAGTTTGAATTTAATTATGTTGGGCATGGTTAAATCTATTTTGATTAAAATGCTATATGCTTGGAATTATAAGTTATATGGTTGTGATGATAGAAACAATGAGTAATCAGTTTTGTAATTAGCACTATTTGGAGATTATGTTCTTGTATATAAATGTGTGTGGTGAGCTTGGTTAAATAAGTCAGCTTGAATAATGCTTTAGTTGGTGTATGTGATTTTGCTGTATAAATATGTGTATGTTCGATTGCTACATATTACTATAAATCGGCTAGGACTTGGAAAGATGGTAGTAGTTTATTTCGGTTGTTGAGTAGTTTTAATGAAGTTTTGAATTTAATTAATATATATGCTGATTGATGAATTGGCATTTACATTTATATATCTATGTATATATGATGTCTTGGTTTAATAAAAATATGCATTTGTATTTAAAATCAATTTATTATTTGGAAGATTTATTTGATGACCGAATCATTATTAATTAGTTGGGTTGGTTTTGTGCAATTTAGACAGGATAATTAACATGAGATTTGAGAGTACTTTAAATCATTAATTGTGTCTTGAATGTTAATTGCTTGCATGTAGATGATTCGGGTCATTTATATTAGTATGTGAGCTAAGTTTGATAAATTTAAGCAATGATGGTTCGGCAATAATCCAAATTTGATATAGTTCAATATGCATGATGTGATTATTGGTTCATGAAATGTATACATATTCATATATAATCATTTGGTGAATTTGTCTATGACATTTAAGTTAAGGAACAAATTAATATGTGAATTCTTTTAATTGGTTTAAGATGTGCATGTAAAGAATTAAAAGTTAAATCTTTGATTTTTAATTAGAAATTCGATTACCAGTGGAGTGTTGAACATATGATGTGCACATTTGTAATATGATTTGTTTTCAATGAATGTTTAATATTTAACTAATTATATGCTTATATTTATATGATTATAATTTGAGTTATTATGAGTATATCCAGAATTGTGCTTTTGTTTAGTAATGCCTCACAACCCCATTCCAGTGACGGATACAAGTTGCGAATGTTACATCAATGATCATTTCATTGAAGGCAATATCATAAATTCATTTCCAATTTTCCGTCCATGTGGATCTTATCAGGAGAAAGAAGGTAGTGGCCTAATCACAAAAAAGTTTCTTATTCCATTTACATAGACAAAATAATCCGAACTACTAACACCATACATTCACCACTTATGTGCAAACACAACATCTTTTTAGAATACAAGCACTTACCTTACAAAAACATAAAGAAAGACATTTTACAAATACGAAAGTAAGAAGGAACTCACCAAAAAGTGTTGCAAGTTCAAACAATAGGGCCTTTGCCCTTATCACGAGAACCTTCAGGAGGATCTTAAGCTATAATATAGATATTTAAACTTATCAGATCTTTATACTAGAAAACCAAACAAGCTTACAAGAACATCGACAGAAAACCCAAAATCAGAAAGTTTCCTTCCTTACACTCTAAACTGACTCTCAAGCATGCAGCTCTAAAGTCACGTAAATAACCATAAAAACAACCTAAGGTTCATCGATATTTACTAGGTTTTAAACAACGAAGGAGCTGGTTGAGTATAACAAACCCAAATCTTTAAGTAGGCCTAAATTCTAAGGTTTTTCTGATAGAAAAAGGTGCAGAGAAAGTTTTGAGAAGAAAAGATGAGTGTAAGACAAATGCAAAGCTTGCTCAATAAGCCAACACCATATTTATTAAAAAATACATGGAAGCTAAACTTATTGGATAAGTCTGAATTTCCCATTAACCCCTTGTTTCTTGTGGTTAAGCATTTTCTCTCTCCTCATAAAGGCAAGTGTCATCAACTACTGTAATTTAGTTATATTCCAACCAATTCTCATTTGGCTAGCCAAATTATTCAACTAGAATAATAAAATAATCATAACGTATATGACTCTTATCAAACTAAGGACATAACTTATTCATCTATCAATAGCGGTGGTGTATATTCTTCTGAACAGTCAGCACAACCACCAACCTCGCCTAGCACAAACTTCGCCCAAAGACGCATTCAATGATTTTATATACTTAGTCAAATCTAGTTCCTTACCCACTCAAGATTCACTTTAAACACCATATATTCAATAATAAAATAACTAAATGGTAGGGCTTCCCCAGGCGGGGTGTTACAACTCTCCCCCCACTTAGGAAATGTAACACACCATACCCGTATCCCATACCGTGACAGAATACAAGGCGTTACCCAACTTTAAACTCAAGCTTTCATTCAATTCGAGTTACCAAAACTCTGCTCAATTTTAAAACTTATTAATAAGTCCTGAATATGGGCTTACAAAGCCCAAAACACACATTGTAAGGACCATTTCGGGCCCTTTTTTCCAACTATAGAAAAATGTCACTTAATACAGGGACACATGCCCGTGTGGAAGCGTAACACGCCCACGTGACCATTTTGACATGGTCGTGTTGATGGTCGGTATGACTCACACGGCCTAAGCACTCTGGGACACGCCCGTGTCCTACACCCGTGTAGAATTAATTTCTAATTCACACCTACAGGGGTTTCCACATGGCCAAACACACGCCCATGTCATTGGTCCGTGTCCCTCACACGCCAAGACATGCCCGTGTTGTAGCCTATGTGCAAAAACATGCACGTTTTGTTTCTGACGTCACCATGCTCATGATGTCACGCGGCCAAGGCACACGCCCGTGTGCTAGGCCGTTCCCTCCACACAGCTGAGACACACAGTTGTGTCTCTGCCCGTGTGTTTATTACCATGCATACTGACTTGAAATTTTTAAGTGTAGGGGACACATGGCCAGACCACACACCCATGGGGTAGGCCATGTGTCACACACGGCCTAGACACACGCCAGTGTGCCTACCCGTGTGGACAATATAATGCTATTTACCAAGCCTCATTGCCCCCCTTACTGTAACACCCCGAACCCGAGGCCGTCGCCGGAGTCGAACACGAGGTGTTAACAGACTTCAAACCACTTATTAAAATTTTTCCAGACAAGCTGTCAATCTGTGTACTAGTCGCTTTAAAAATCATATCTTGAGCTCTGGAACTCAAAATCCAGTTCCATGAATTTTCCCTAAAACTAGACTCATATTCCCATCTACATATTTTTTTCTAGAATTTTTGGTCGGGCCAATTAGTACAGTTTATTAGTCAAAGTCTCCCATGTTACTGGGGTCGACTACACTGACCTTTGCAATTACGACCTGGATATCTCCCTGTACAGAACTTCCATACTGATGCCGTTTGTTTCTATAGAAACTAGACTCAGAGAGGAATCTATACATATATGGTATGACTCCTAATTATCTCTGGTTAATTTATAATGAATTTCCAAAGTCGGAGTAGGGAATCCAGAAACCGTTCTGGTCCTGTCCCACGAGAACCTGATTATCTCTTAACATACTGTCCATATGATCCTTTCGTTACTTCTATATGAAAATAGACTCATCGAACTTCGATTACATAATTTATTCATCAATTAATTCCACTCCTACTATTTTTAGTGAATTTTCAATCTCATGTCACTGCTGCTGCCAGCATCTGTTACGAAAGCAACTATGCCCACTTCGTGTTTACTCCTTGATCTAACTAATAATTCATCATGCATATCACAAATTATGATCATGACTAACCATGCCAAAGGCTAATCATTGTCAAACTTCCCCCTACTACACTATTGCCATATCATGAATTTTAACACCAAAATAATCAACCATGACGTATGGCATAAAAAGGTCGAATTATCAAGATTTGCGACCTAACGTTATGAATCCAAACCCAACCGAACATTTATGCCATTTTCGCATGGCTAAAAGATTACATACCAAAGTTCAAACACAACATAATAGCCTATACATGCCGAAATGTTCTCCTAAGCCAACTAAGAAGAAAGTACCAAAACTTGCTATCCGGTGTGATGACTTCGATGACGGCCCGACCACGCAAAAGGAGATGAGTCCAAGAAACCTAGAATAGGTGACAAGGAAACACCGAGTGAGTTTATAACTCAGTAAGTCATAAGCAATACACTACCATCCATTAATAACATTATCACAAGAGGAAACAAAATGGAACGAGGCTAGTTACTCCATCCATACCGAACCATACCATAGTTCCTCCGACCTATCGGTTCAATCTCATACCAAATCATGCATTCACATTCCATATACTCATCAATAGAATATTCGAGGCATTTTCATAAATCATTTTATTTTCGTTACAATCATACAACTAAACGGCCTTTCACCCATTCCACGATAAATCTTATGTACGTGACTTCAAGTATATTTGTCACATAGGTTCAACTTACCAAGCTCAACTCCAAATATAAACATAGCACCTATTAGCCATGAACTCAAGATACTTACCCGATCCGCTATCCGTGATCGACTCAATAGTGTCGCACACTTAGTGTCCATAATGATTCAAGAATATTTATTAAGTCCGCACACTCAGTGCTATATAATCAACTCGCACACTTAGTGCTACATAATCATACTCGCACACTTAGTGCTACATAGTCAACTCGCACACTTAGTGCTACATAGTCAAACTCGCACACATAGTGCTACATATTCAATTCGCACACTTAGTGCTGCACAATTTAAACCCGCACACTTAGCGCCAATCTCATGGTCATAAATGTTTATACCCGAACATTTAGTGCCGAGATCAACAACTCAATACATCTCACCTCTTTTCTTTTCATTCAACACTTTCATCACCACATACGTACATGCATATATATATATTTATTCATTCCATTCAGCATCATTACATAAACGTTATGACCATTTGAATTAATACCAACTATATGCTTAATGACTTACTTTATGTTGGGTAAGACGGTTCCAACTCGGCTACTCGATGATCTTTTCTTTGCCTTTGCTTGATTCTCTCCCTTTGATGTCTTGATCTATAAGAAACACATTTAGTAGTTTAATTTTCTTGCTGGATACTTATGTATAATTTAACGGTTTTCACTCCATTTCACAATTATCCTTGTTCAAAATATCAAAACCTTAACCATATTCGATTAATGCTTCAAGGTCGAATGCATTATCGCTATTATGGTAACCTAGTCTTGAGTATTTTTGATTCTAATATACAACATCATGAATCAACTCAACCTTATAAGCCAATATTACTCCCTTAATCGGTTATCAAGAGTTAACAAAAATAGTATCACAAACATATACACCTATATGGCCGAATATACCAAATTAAATTTGACCTTACGTATGTGATTACCTATAGTTAATATACATCAAATTTCATACATTTAACCCTTAATTTCCACCACATAACAAGCATAAATCGGGTTTATGGATATACCATGGCCGATTCAATCTAATCACTTCCAAAATCATCAACCATTTTCAATGCATATAACATATATAAACATGAATAAGTTTCATATAATCTCTTAACACATTAACTTCTTCCATCAACAACCTTTTGTTTCTTTATCCATCAAAACTTAAAGGAAATAATCAAATTCCTTCTTTAATAGCCATAGCCGAATGGTCCATCCATCCATCAAAGTTTTTTAACAAGAATTAGCATGGTCTAAGTAAGAACCATGATAATTAACCTAAAACAAGCTAAAATTTCACAACTTTAACACAATATACTAACCTTATTAAACATTCAAATGGCCGAAAGTTCTTTGCCCCTAGTCCTTCCTTCAATTCGGCCAAGAAGACAAGTATGAAGCCCCTTTTTTTTTCATCACATTTTCATTCTTTTCTTTTATTTATTAAATCCCATAACCCAATATCAATTTCAACAAATATTTTGCCCATCATCAACCCACCTTGGCCGGCCACTATAAGGAAAATTGGGCAATTTGACATGCAAGTCCACCTTTGTGTTGACATGCACTAATAAGCCCCTTTAAAATTAACCTATCATTTTTCACCATGTCTCATGTTGATCCCTATTTAATAATTCCTCATGCAATTGGCAAAATTAAGGCATGAAACTTCCACATATGCATGTACACACATAATAAACATAGAATATAACAATTAATTATCTTCATAACTCGGTTTTGTGGTCCCGAAACCACTTCCCGACTAGGGTAAATTTTGGGCTGTTACAACTCTCCCCCACTTAAGAAATTTTCGTCCCCGAAAATCTTACCGGTAAATAGGTTTGGGTATCGTTCTTTCATCGAGCTCTCGGTTTCCCAAGTAGCTTCCTCGATCCCATGTTTGAGCCATAACACCTTCACTAACGGAACCCTTTTGTTTCGCAACTCCTTCACTTCACGAGCTAGGATACGTATCGGTTCTTCTTCATAACTCATATCGGCTTGAATTTCAACCTCTGATGGGCTAATTATATGCGATGGATCAGATCGATAGCGTCGAAGCATCGAAACATGAAAGACATCATGAATCTTTTCAAGCTCAGGGGGCAAAATCAATCTATACGCAACTGGCCCCACTCGTTCGGAGATTTCGTACGGCCCAATGAATCTCGGGCTCAACTTGCCCTTACGGCCAAACCTAAGTACCTTTTTCCAAGGCGAAACTTTAAGGAACACTTTATCCCCCACCTGATATTCAATGTCCTTTCGTTTCAGATCCGCATACGATTTCTGACGATCTGTGGCTGCCTTCAGACTTTCGCGGATTACCTTTACTTTCTGTTCGGCATCTTTAATCAAATCAACTCCGAAAACTTTACTTTCACCGAGCTCGGTCCAAAACAATGGTGTACGGCATTTACGACCGTACAAAGCCTCGTAAGGTGCCATCTTAATACTTGATTGAAAACTATTGTTGTAAGCGAATTCAATCAAAGGTACATACCGTTCCCATGAACCACTAAACTCAAGGATGCAGCATCTCAGCATATCCTCGAGTATCTGAATTATCCGCTCGGATTGACCATCGGTTTGGGGATGAAAAGCGGTGCTAAAATGCAGCTTGGTACCCAAAGCTTCTTGCAATTTCTTCCAAAATCGCGAGGTGAATCTCGGATCTCTATCCGACACGATAGAAATAGGTACTCCATGTAATCTCACAATCTGAGAAACATACAATTCGGCTAGTTTATCCAATGAAAAATCCGTACATACAGGGATAAAGTGAGCCGACTTAGTCAGTCTATCGACAACAACCCAAATCGCATCTTTCTTACTCGTCGACAATGGTAACCCAGATACAAAATCCATCGTGACTCAATCCCATTTCCATTCAGGTATCATGATTGGCTGAAGTAATCCCGAAGGCACTTGATGTTCCGCTTTCACTTGTTGACATATTAAACACCTTAAAACAAATTCTGAAATGTCTCGTTTCATGCCCGGCCACCAAAATTGACGTTTCAGATCGTTGTACATTTTAGTACTACCCGGGTGGATAGACATTCGGCCACTATGAGCCACACTCAAAATCATCGAAATAAGTTTCGAATTCCTTGGAACACACAAACGACTTCTGAATCTCAAACAATCATCATCATCCATTTGAAACTCCAATTCCTTGTTCGGAACACACTCAGCCCGTTTTGCAACCAATTCATCATCAACTTTCTTGGCTTCACGAATTTGATGAATCAATAATGGTTTGGCTTTTAATTCAGCTACTAACACATTGTCGGGTAGAACAGACAAGTGCACATTCATCGCTCGTAAAGCAAACAGCGATTTTCGGCTTAAGGCGTCCACAACCACATTAGCCTTTCCCGAGTGGTAATCAATGGCAAGCTCGTAATCTTTCAACAACTCAAGCCAACGTCTTTGTCGCAGATTTAGGTCTCTTTGAGTCATCAAATATTTGAGACTTTTGTGATCCGAAAATACATGGTACTTTTCGCCAAACAAATAATGTCGCCATATTTTCAAAGCAAATACGATGGCGGCTAGCTCGAGATCATGGGTGGGATAATTTCTCTCGTGTGGCTTCAATTGTCTCGACGCATAGGCCACAACTCGACCTTCTTGCATCAATACGCAACCCAACCCGAGTAGGGATGCGTCACTATAAATGACAAACTCTTTGCCTGATTCGGGTTGCACTAAAATTGGAGCTTCAGTCAAATGAGTTTTCAGTTGATCGAAGCCTTTCTGACATTTCTCCGTCCATTCGAACTTAGCATCCTTTTGAAGTAGCTTCGTCATTGGTGTGGCTATCATCGAGAAACCTTTGACAAATCGTCGGTAATAACCGGCGAGTCCCAAAAAGCTCCGAACCTCAGTAATATTTCTCGGAGGTTTCCAGTTAAGTATGGCTGAGATTTTGTTCGGGTCAACTCGAATTCCCGATGCGGATACCACATGACCCAAGAAGCTAACCTCTCTTAACCAGAACTCACACTTACTGAACTTAGCATATAACTTCTTATCCCGCAAAACTTGCAACATTAATCTCAAGTGTTCAGCATGTTCGATCTCATCTCTTGAATAGACCAAGATGTCATCAATGAACACAACTACGAACCGATCCAAATATGGTCTGAAGATCCGATTCATCAAATCCATAAATACTGCAGGGGCATTAGTGAGCCCAAACGGCATCACTAAGAACTCGTAGTGACCGTACCTCGTTCTGAAAGCAGTTTTGGGTATGTCTGAATCTTGAATTCGCAACTGATAATAGCCCGATCTCAAATCTATTTTTGAGAACACTGAGGCTCCCTTCAGTTGGTCGAACAAATCATCGATGCGCGGCAATGGATATTTGTTCTTTATCGTCACTTTATTCAGTTGACGATAGTCAATGCACAACCTCATGGTTCCGTCCTTCTTTTTCACGAACAATACTGGTGCACCCCAAGGTGAGAAACTTGGTCGAGCGAAACCTCTATCCGTCAATTCTTGCAACTGAGCTTTCAACTTTTTTAACTCGGTTAGTGCCATACGATACGGAGCTATCGAAATTGGCGTAGTTCCAGGTACAAGCTCAATACCAAACTCTATCTCCCGAACAGGTGGCAAACCCGGTAACTCTTCAGGAAAAACATTCGGGTATTCACAAACCACCGGCACAGATTCGGGTTTCTTTTCTAACTCTTTGTCATCAAGTACATACGCAAGGTATGCTTCGCACCCTTTTCTCACATATTTCTGGGCCAACATTGCTGATATTACAGCTGGCAACCCCCTTAAGTCCGCAGACTCAACTCGGATTATCTCGTTATTTGCGCACCTCAAATCAATAGTCTTGCTTTTGCAATTCACAACCGCATCATGCGCGGTCAACCAATCCAAACCAAGAATAACATCAAATTCGTCAAACGGCAAAAGCATCAAATCGGCCGGAAAACAGGATTCTCGGATTATTAGAGGGCATCTCTTACACACTTTATCAACAAATACGCATTGACCCAAAGGGTTTGACACTCGAATTACGAACTCAGTAGACTCAACAGGTAGAGTCTTACTGGATGCTAAGGTTTCGCATACATATGAATGAGTAGAGCCAGGGTCAATCAATGCAATCACATTAGTATCAAAGAGAGTGAAGGTACCAGTGATGACGTCAGGGGAGGATGCCTCCTCTCGTGCGCGGATGGCATAAGCTCTAGCAGGAGTACGGTTCTCGGCTCGAACAGCCGTATCAGAGGCCCCTCTCTGACTACCACCCCTACCTCCCAAAATTCTCGATGGTCTACCTCTAGTTGTCACTCCACTAGGTCTTGCACCTTGAATCTTATTCTTCTCATCAAGCTCCGTGCAATCTCTAATGAAGTGGTCCTTCGAACCGCATCCGTAACAGGCCCTGTTAGTAGACTTACCCCAACATTCACCTAGGTGTCGTCTTCCGCATTGGGGGCATTCAGGTTTCTCTAGACGATTATTGCCCACACTAGCTACCGAAGTAGCTCGGGAGCCCGTCGATGGTTTTGCTCTGATGGAAATTCCCGCAGTCGTCCTCGACTTATTAGTGTCCTCCTTGAACTTCTTTACAGCTGAGAACGGAGCTTTACCCGTCGATCTTTTACGATAGTCTCTAGCTTCAAATTCAGCCTTCTTCTTCTCCTTTCCAAGTTCTTCCGCCTTGCAGGCTCGTTCGACTAGTGTTACGAATTCTTTTATTTCCAAAATACCCATTAGTGCTTTAAACTTCATTCAATCCTTCTTCGAATCTTTTGCACATAGCAACCTCATCAGCTACACACTCCCGGGCATACCTACTGAGTCTCACGAATTCATGTTCGTATTCAGATACTGTCATACGGCCTTGCTTGAGTTCCAAGAATTCCTTACGCTTTTGATCAATGAACCGTTGGCTAATATATTTCTTTCGAAATTCTGTCTGAAAGAAGTCCCAAGTTACTCGTTCGTTCGGGACTATGGAAATCAAGGTCCTCCACCAATAGTAGGCTGAGTCTCGCAACAAAGATACAGCACACTTTAGACATTCATCAGGTGTGCATGACAGTTCATCGAACACCCGAACGGTGTTATCAAGCCAGAACTCGGCCCTTTCAGCATCATCAGTAACTATGGCCCTGAACTCCTCAGCCCCGCGCTTCCTAATCAAGTCTACAGGTGGCTTACTCAGCCTCACAGGATCAGTAACTGATGGCATTACTGGCTCCGGGGGTGGATTATTCAAATTCGGGAATTGTTGGACAGCCGAATTGGTTCGGGCATGCTGCGCGACCCACTCATTCATCATGGTAAAGAAGGCTTGTTTAGCCCCCTCACCTTGATTATTCGCAGATGACTGAGGTTCAATAGGCGGTTTCCCTTGTGCAGGAGCAGCCGCTACACTTTTAACGTCATCCGCTAAGATTCTTTCTACACCGGGATCCATTTACTAATCAAAACATAAATTTTAACCGTCAGAAGTCATCACACAGTTAAACATTAACATTCGGCATGTATAGCTAGACTCATACGTGCTATGGTAGTCCTAGAACCGACTAAACCATAGCTCTGATACCAATCAAATGTAACACCCCGAACCCGAGGCCGTCGCCGGAGTCGAACACGAGGTGTTAACAGACTTCAAACCACTTATTAAAATTTTTCCAGACAAGCTGTCAATCTGCGTACTAGTCGCTTTAAAAATCATATCTTGAGCTCTGGAACTCAAAATCCAGTTCCGTGAATTTTCCCTGAAACTAGACTCATATTCCCATCTACATATTTGTTTCTAGAATTTTTGGTCGGGCCAATTAGTACAGTTTATTAGTCAAAATCTCCCATGTTACTGGGGTCGACTACACTGACCTTTGCGCATTACGACCTGGATATCTCCCTGTACAGAACTTCCATACTGATGCCGTTTGTTTCTATAGAAACTAGACTCAGAGAGGAATCTATACATATATGGTATGACTCCTAATTATCTCTGGTTAATTTATAATGAATTTCCAAATTCGGAGCAGGGAATCCAGAAACCGTTCTGGCCCTGTCCCACGAGAACCGGATTATCTCTTAACATACTGTCCATATGATCCTTTCGTTACTTCTATATGAAAATATACTCATCGAACTTCGATTACATAATTTATTCATCAATTAATTCCACTCCTACTATTTTTAGTGATTTTTCAATCTCATGTCACTGCTGCTGCCAGCATCTGTTACGAAAGCAACTATGCCCACTTCGTGTTTACTCCTTGATCTAACTAATAATTCATCATGCATATCACAAATTATGATCATGACTAACCATGCCAAAGGCTAATCATTGTCAAACTTCCCCCTACTACACTATTGCCATATCATGAATTTTAACACCAAAATAATCAACCATGACGTATGGCATAAAAAGGTCGAATTATCAAGATTTGCGACCTAACGTTATGAATCCAAACCCAACCGAACATTTATGCCATTTTCGCATGGCTAAAAGATTACATACCAAAGTTCAAACACAACATAATAGCCTATACATGCCGAAATGTTCTCCTAAGCCAACTAAGAAGAAAGTACCAAAACTTGCTATCCGGTGTGATGACTTCGATGACGGCCCGACCACGCAAAAGGAGATGAGTCCAAGAAACCTAGAATAGGTGACAAGGAAACACCGAGTGAGTTTATAACTCAGTAAGTCATAAGCAATACACTACCATCCATTAATAACATTATCACAAGAGGAAACAAAATGGAACGAGGCTAGTTACTCCATCCATACCGAACCATACCATAGTTCCTCCGACCTATCGGTTCAATCTCATACCAAATCATGCATTCACATTCCATATACTCATCAATAGAATATTCGAGGCATTTTCATAAATCATTTTATTTTCGTTACAATCATACAACTAAACGACCTTTCACCCACTCCACGATAAATCTTATGTACGTGACTTCAAGTATATTTGTCACATAGGTTCAACTTACCAAGCTCAACTCCAAATATAAACATAGCACCTATTAGCCATGAACTCAAGATACTTACCCGATCCGCTATCCGTGATCGACTCAATAGTGTCGCACACTTAGTGTCCATAATGATTCAAGAATATTTATTAAGTCCGCACACTCAGTGCTATATAATCAACTCGCACACTTAGTGCTACATAATCATACTCGCACACTTAGTGCTACATAGTCAACTCGCACACTTAGTGCTACATAGTCAAACTCGCACACTTAGTGCTACATATTCAATTCGCACACTTAGTGCTGCACAATTTAAACCCGCACACTTAGCGCCAATCTCATGGTCATAAATGTTTATACCCGAACATTTAGTGCCGAGATCAACAACTCAATACATCTCACCTCTTTTCTTTTCATTCAACACTTTCATCACCACATACGTACATGCATATATATATATATTTATTCATTCCATTCAGCATCATTACATAAACGTTATGACCATTTGAATTAATACCAACTATATGCTTAATGACTTACTTTATGTTGGGTAAGACGGTTCCAACTCGGCTACTCGATGATCTTTTCTTTGCCTTTGCTTGATTCTCTCCCTTTGATGTCTTGATCTATAATAAACACATTTAGTAGTTTAATTTTCTTGCTGGATACTTATGTATAATTTAACGGTTTTCACTCCATTTCACAATTATCCTTGTTCAAAATATCAAAACCTTAACCATATTCGATTAATGCTTCAAGGCCGAATGCATTATCGCTATTATGGTAACCTAGTCTTGAGTATTTTGGATTCTAATATACAACATCATGAATCAACTCAACCTTATAAGCCAATATTACTCCCTTAATCGGTTATCAAGAGTTAACAAAAATAGTATCACAAACATATACACCTATATGGCCGAATATACCAAATTAAATTTGACCTTACGTATGTGATTACCTATAGTTAATATACATCAAATTTCATACATTTAACCCTTAATTTCCACCACATAACAAGCATAAATCGGGTTTATGGATATACCATGGCCGATTCAATCTAATCACTTCCAAAATCATCAACCATTTTCAATGCATATAACATATATAAACATGAATAAGTTTCATATAATCTCTTAACACATTAACTTCTTCCATCAACAACCTTTTGTTTCTTTATCCATCAAAACTTAAAGGAAATAATCAAATTCCTTCTTTAATAGCCATAGCCGAATGGTCCATCCATCCATCAAAGTTTTTTAAAAAGAATTAGCATGGTCTAAGTAAGAACCATGATAATTAACCTAAAACAAGCTAAAATTTCACAACTTTAACACAATATACTAACCTTATTAAACATTCAAATGGTCGAAAGTTCTTTGCCCCTATTCCTTCCTTCAATTCGGCTAAGAAGACAAGAATGAAGCCCCTTTTTTTTTCATCACATTTTCATTCTTTTCTTTTATTTATTAAATCCCATAACCCAATATTAATTTCAACAAATATTTTGCCCATCATCAACCCACCTTGGCCGGCCACTATAAGGAAAATTGGGCAATTTGACATGCAAGTCCACCTTTGTGTTGACATGCACTAATAAGCCCCTTTAAAATTAACCTATCATTTTTCACCATGTCTCATGTTGATCCCTATTTAATAATTCCTCATGCAATTGGCAAAATTAAGGCATGAAACTTCCACATATGCATGTACACACATAATAAACATAGAATATAACAATTAATTATCTTCATAACTCGGTTTTGTGGTCCCGAAACCACTTCCCGACTAGGGTAAATTTTGGGCTGTTACACTTACATACCTAGTTCATACACATACCAACCAGTACCAACACAAGCACAATTCATATAACCAATTCAACCCCAATAGACATTCATTTAACCATGGTAACGCATCTTTTATAAATTAAAAATGAATATTAACTATCATTCCAAGCTTAATACAAATTAAAGGGTTTCCAACCCAAGCCAACACATTTTCCCAATTCTCAAAGACACAAAATAATAAAGTCTAAGTCCTATACATGCAATATTCAAAAATATAAATCCAACTATACCGAATGCTTCAGTTGATAGTGTGATCGATATCTCTGACTTTTGGAATCCTTGAGCTAGATAAGCGACACTGTAAAGAAATGGAAAGGAAAGGGAGTAAGCATAAAAGCTTAGTAAGTTGCATATAAATAAATATACAACAATGATATACCAATAATAAATATGCTCATAATACCAAGGTAAGCATAGAGATAGCTTACTCATCACCATCCATACACGTCACATATTATACAATGAGCTCATATCTTATACGTACCAATTAGGTACCTGTGCCACTCACAACACGATTATACTTTCCTCACTAGATTAAGAACATAACTTTCATCGTTGAACTATTTGGAATACTATCGGATATTCATTAAACCTCAAACATGGTTAAGGTGCCAATGCCATGTCCCAGACACAGTCATACAGTGGCTCACATCTCAAGTCGATGCAATGTCCCAAACATGGTCTTACACTAACTATCATCTCGTAGCCGATGCATGTCCCAGGCATGTCTTACACTGGCTTACTTCTCGAAGCAGATGCATGTGCCAGGCATGTCTTACACTAGCCCTCATCTCAATGCCAATGCCATGTACTAGACATGGTCTTACACTGGCTCTCATGATGTGGCCGATGCATGTCCCAGACATTTCTTACACTAGCTCACACACGAATGGCCCAAATGTGATGGCATGAATATCCGATTTCCTTGCTAAGGTTCCAACGGAAATTCTACTATCTCATTTATCATTACACATTCTCAATTTCACAATCAAGCAATTCATGTTATAATATTTCAAGCACATATAATAACAATGTAGTTGTATTATTTACATACAACTTACCTTGGATTATAAAACGTACACGACTAGTCGATCTAGTCAATTTGCTTGGCTTTCCCTCGGTCTAGGTTTGGATTTGGCAATTCTTGATCTAAAATAGTAAGTCGCACTCATTTAATCACTAAATAAAATTAAGCAATTAAAAATTCACATCTTCAGTAAAATGATCATTTTGCCCCCAGACTTTGGCAAAATGACCATTTCATCGCTATGTTCAAAAATTGATTTTTATCATATTTCTTCCCTTCTTAAGTGTAGCTGAACTCCTTTTACTCTTATAGCAACTCCAAGTTCCCACTATTCACACATTTACCAGCTATTTTACAACTAATGCAATGTAGTCCTTTTAGGTGTTTTCATGGTAACACCTTTCACAAAAGTTGTCTATTACACAACTAAGACTCATATTCTTCCATAAAAACTCAGAAAACATCAAGAATCCTTTCATGGAAAAACTCCAAACCCTTAACCATTTTGCAAAATAGACCCCTCATTTGAAAGCTCATGCTTCTAGGGTCTCAAAAATGTAAAAATCATTAAGAGAAACTATCAAAATCACTTACTTGAGAGGGCTCAAATTTGCTGAAATTTTTGAAGCTTTCAAACCCCTACAATGGCTGATATTTTTGGCTAAGAAGAGAGAAAAGATGCTAACTTTTCCTTTTTGTTTTATTAAAAAAATACAACTAGTCAAAATTGGTGACCTGAGCTTTACCTAATTTTGACCTTCTCTCCAATTTGTCTCCCAAGGCCGGTTAAGCTATTGTCTAAGGGTCTAATTTCCCTTTAAAGACCCCCAATTTTGGTTCTCTGGCTATTTAACATCTTTAGCTATCAATTTAAGACTTTTCCACTTTATAGGATTTAGTCTTTTTTCGCAATTGGACTTACAAACGTTAAAACTAATCTGCCAAATTTTTCATGCACTATAATAACCATGCTATGACTCTACTTTGATAATAAAATAATTTCTCTAACTTCAAATTTGTGGTCTCGAGACCACTATTCTGACTAGACCCAAAATTAGGTTGTTACATTTCTCCCCCCTTAGGGATTTTCTCCTCGAAAATCTTACTGATGAACAAGTTCGGGTACTGATCTCTCATAGTCTATTCGGGTTCCCATTTGGCTTCCTCGACTCCTTGTCTATGCCAAAAAACTTTCACAAGTGTTATACTCTTATTTCTCAATTGTTTGACTTCCCGAGCTAAAATCTTGACCGACTCTTCACCATAAGTCATGTCTGGATGAATCTCAACCTCTGACGACAAAATAACATGCGAAGGGTCTGATCTATATCGACGTAGTATGAACACATGAAACACATCGTGAATCTTTTCCAATTCTGGTGGCAAGTCTAATCGGTAGGCAATCGATCCTACTCTCTCAATAACCTCATAAGGCCCTATAAAATGAGGACTCAGCTTGCCTTTTCTACCAAATCTGAGGACTTTCCTCCATAGGGACACTTTCAAAAATACCTTATCACCGACTTGAAATTCAATTTCCTTTCATTTCAAATCCGCGTAGGATTTCTATCTATCTGAGGCGTCCTTCAAGCAATCATGAATCACTTTCACTTTCTCTTCAATCTTTTTGACAAAATTGACCCCGTGAACCTGACTCTCTTGAGCTCAGTCCAATATAAGGGCGTTCGACACTTTCACCCATACAAAGCCTCATAAGGAGCCACTTTTAGACTTGTCTGATAACTGTTATTATAGGTGAATTCAACCAACAGTAGATATTTTTCCCAACAGCCTTGGAACTCAAGGATGCAACACCTCAACATGTCCTCTAATATCTAAATTACTCTTTCCAACTGACCGTCGATTTGCAGATGGAAAGCTGTGCTAATATTCAACTTTTTCCCAATGCCTCTTATAACTTTTTCCAAAACCTCAAGGTAAATCTCGGGTCTCGATCTGAGATAATCGAAAACGGCACTCCATGAAGTCTCAAAATCTCAGAAACGTACAAGCTGGCTAATCTCTCACAGGAGTAATCGGTACGTACTGGAAATGTGCTGACTTAGTTAGCCTATCCACAACAACCCATACTGTATCCTTTTTCTTCGATGTTAGTGGCAAACCCGTCACAAAATCCATAGTGATCTGATCCCACTTCCACTCGGGGACCATGATAGGCTAAAGTAGACCAGAAGGTACTTGGTATTCAGCCTTCGCTTGTTGACACACTAGGCACTTAGACACAAACTCTGAAATGTCACTTTTCATACCCAACCACCAATAAATTTTCTTAAGGTCATTGTACATTTTCACACTGCCCGGGTGGACGGATAAACAACCACTATTTACCTCTCTCAAAATCTTCTGAATAAGATCATTGTCTTTGGGTACACAACCTTTGTCTTTGAACATTATACAGTTATCGGTACTAATACGAAAATCTTATTCAACTCTCGACTCACACTAAGTTTTCTTGGCTTGCAATTTCTCATCACCTTTCTGAGCTTTTCGGATTTCTTGAAGAAATGTGGATCTAGCTCCGAACTCTACTAGAATCGAACCACCATCAGACAAAGCCATACTAACATTCATTGCTCTTAGTGCAAATAATGATTTTCTACTCAACGCATCGACAACGACGTTCGCTTTTCCCGGGTGGTAGTTGATAATCAACTCGTAATCCTTTATTTGCTCTAACCATCATCGTTGCCTTAGGTTCAACTCCTTTTGAGTCATCAAGTACTTAAGGCTCTTGTGATCAGTGAATACCCGACACTTCTTGCCATATAGATGGTGTCTCCAAATTTTCAACGCGAATACTATGGCAGCCAACTCTAAATCATGCATAGGGTAATTTTTCTCATGTGGCTTTAACTGTCTTGAAGCGTAAGCTATGACCTTACCTTCTTGCATAAGCACACACCCCAAACCATTCAAGGAGGCATCACTATATACAACAAACTCCTTGTCCGACTCTGGTTGCACTAACACTGGGGCTTCAATCAAAAAAGCCTTTAATTTCTTGAAACTCTGTTGGTACTTTTCTGTCCATTCAAACTTGAAATCCTTTTGCATCAGCCTTGTCATTGGCGTAGCTATCACAGAGAATCCGTTCTATAATATTTAGCTAAACCAAAAAAGCTTCGAACCTCAGTTACATTCCTTGGTGATTTCTACTCAACAATAGCCGAGATCTTGCTTGGGTCAACTCTAATCCCGTCACCCGACACAATGTGCCCTAAAAATCTAACCTCTTTAAGCCAAAATTCACTCTTACTAAACTTGGCATAAAGTTGCTTATCTCTCAAAGTTTGTAACACAGTTCTCAAATGCTTCGTGTGTTCATTCTCATCTCACGAGTAAATTAGTATGTCATCAATAAAAACCACCACGAACTTGTCCAAATACGGCCGAAAAATGCGGTTCATAAAATCCATAAACACCGCCAGGGTATTAGTCAAACCAAAGGGCATGACGAGGAACTCATAATTCCCGTATCTTGTCCGAAAAGAAGTCTTCAATACACCTTGCTCTTTAACTCTCAACTGATAATAACAAGACCTCAAGTCTATCTTGGAGAACACTGTGGCTCCCTTCAACTGATCGAATAAATCATCCATCCTCAGCAAAGGATACTTATTCTTCATAGTTACCTTATTGAGTTTCCTATAGTCGATACGTACCTCATCAACTCGTCTTTCTTTTTCACAAACAACACTGGTGCGCCCCACAGTGAATAACTAGGTCTTGCAAAACCTTTATCTATTAACTCTTGCAGCTGTACTTTTAACTCTTTCAACTCTATCGGGGCCATTCTATACGGAGCAATAGAAATGGATGTCGTACCGAGGACTAACTCAATTCTGAATTCTTTTTCCCTCACTGAAGGCAATCCGGGTAATACTTCCAGAAACACGTCTGTAAACTCACAAACTACCGGTACCGATTCAATCTTCAGTTCAGACACTTGAGTATTCAACACATAAGCTAGATAAGCCTCGTATCCTTTCCTCAAATATTTCTCGGTAGTCAAAGACGATATTACTACAGACAGATTATCTGACTCATCTGGTCTAACTAGAAGAACATTACCGTCTTCACATTTCAACTCAATAACTTTTCTTCCACAATCCACTATGATACTATGAGAAGTCAACCAATCCATCCCAAGAATTACATCAAACTCATTAAACGGCAATAACATCAAGTTAGCCGAAAAACAATGACCACTGATTTTCAAAGGACAATTCCTACACACTTGGTCCACTAGTACATGTCTGCCTAAAGGATTGGACACTTTTATTACAAACTCAGAGGACTCCACTAGCATACTCATACAAGGTATCAATTCCATAAAAATATAAGAGTGGGTAGATCCCGAGACAATTAAAGCAACAACAAATATTTCATGGATAGAAAAAGTACCCCTGATCACATCAGAAGACTCTGCCTCTTCGCGAGCACAAATTACATAGGTCCTTGGAGGCGCTCTGCCCTCGGACCTCACCACAGCATCCTTTGCTGCACCCCTACTGCTAGCCCCACTCCCGGGGTTTCTTTGCGGTCTACCCCTCGACAGAGCACTACTTGCCTTCACTTTTTGCTTCTTTTCTCTCTCTTCTATCTCATGACAATCACAGATAAAGTGGTCTAGCGATCCACACTTGAAGTAGCCCCTCTCGTTTCCTCAGAACTTGCTAAAATGATGCCTACCACATTGCAAGCATTCTGGCCTATTTCGCTGAGCCCTACCGATGCTTGCGACCTAAGTGGTCTATGCTCTCGAAGTTGTTCTGTCGGTTCTTGTTTCTATTCGAAAACCCCACCAAAGCATTCAATCAGGTAGTAAATTCCTTCGATCTCTTAGACGAGGATTGATGTGATATTCCCATCGATCTCTTCTTTGAATCCCGCGACTCAAAAGCCACTTTCCTTTTTTCTTTAATCAACTCGGCCTTACAGGCTATTTCAACAAATACTACAAATTCCTGTAGCCCTAAGATGCCAACAAACACTCGGATAGCTTCTGTAGATACGCACTTCCATGCATACTAGCTAAGCCTCACAAATTCACGTTCATATTCCGTCACTGACATTCAGCCTTGCTTTAGCTCTAGGAATTCCTTCCTCTTTTGGTCTATGAATCTTTGGCTAATATACATTTTTCAGAATTCCTCCTAGAAGAATTCCCACGTGATCCTCTCTCTTAGTACGATAGACACAAGAGTGTTCCACCACTGATAAGCCGAATCTCATAGAAGTGACACTGCGCATTTCACGACTCTTCAAGTGTGCATGATAGTTCATCAAATACCGCAATGGTATTTTCCAGCCAAAACTCTGCCCTCTCCGGGTCATCATCTATGCTAGCACAGAATTTCTCGGCCCCTTGTTTCTGGATCTTGTCTACTGGAGGTTTCTTTCTTCTAAACATGTCGCACCTTGCGGAGCTACCGGGGCATACTGAGGAATCGGAGGAGGTGGGGGAGGTGGAGTGTTCGGGTTCGCACGAACAAACTCTGTATACCAAGTGTCCATCATCCGGAGGTACGCTTCTCTAACCCCTCCGTCTTGACCCATAGTTACGGGCTCACTCTCTACTGGCGTAATCCCTTCGGCGTGAGCTGGCGCATTACTTTCCACGTCATCCGCCGTCATTCTATTAGGATCCATTTACAATATGAAAACATAATTTATAATCGTCAAAAATCGTCACACTATCAATATACAGTTATGGCATGTATAGCTAGACTCGTACTCTCACTAGGTTAGTCCTAGAACTCAAGCTTTAATTCAATCCGAGTTACCAAAACTCTGCTCAATTTTAAAACTTATCAACAAATCCTGAATATGGGCTTACGAAGCCTAAAACACACATCGTAAATCATTCGGGACCATTTCGGGCCCTTTTTCCAACTATTAAAAAATGTCACTTAACATAGGGACACAAGCCCGTGTGGAAGGGTAACACGCCCGTGTGACCATTTTGACATGGTTGTCCTGATGGCCCGTGTTACTCACACGGCCTAAGTACTCTGGGACATGCCCGTGTCCCACACCCGTGTAGAATTAATTTCAAATTCACACCTACATTGGTTTTCACACTGCCAGACACATGCCCGTGTCATTGGCCCGAGTCCCTCACACTGCCACGACATGCCCGTGTCCTAGCCTATGTGTAAAAACATGCACATTCTGTTTCTGACATCAGCATGCTCATGATGTCACATGGCCAAGGCACACGCCCATTTGCTAGGCCGTGCCCTCCACACGGCTGAGACACACGACCCTGTCTCTGCCCTTGTGTTTATTACCTTGCATACTGACTTGAAATTTTTACGAGCAGGGGACACACGGCCAGACCACACGCCCATAGGGCAGGCCGTGTGTCACATACAGCCTAGACACGCGCCCGTGTTCTTACCCGTGTTGTAACACCCCTTACCCGTATCCAAGGCCGGAACAGAGTACAAGGCATTACCAGACTTAACAATACACATAGACGAAAACCGGGCCATAAAATTTCATTTAATTCAAAACTTTTCGAACACATGGATAACAAACAAAGCTAACTATATCATCACATCAAAACATAGGACATGGCACGATTAATTAAACTTATAAACCATAATGGATAAGGACCACATCTCATGATTTTATACGATAACTCAATGCAGACTAATAGGTATGGTCAAAATCATAATAAAAATACATATCACAAACCAACTTCCTATACATGCCACTCACTTGATATTTCTAATATTTGAATTAATTTTCCCAAAAATGATAGTTTGATAGTGTGATTTTGCCTCCGACGATCTCCAACCCCGAGCTGACCTGCCAATACTAAAGAAATGGAGAGGATGGGTAAGCTTTACGCTTAGTAAGTTCATATGAAAATAATAAGCAATTACTACCATGCTTTTCAAGATAAAACACTATAATTGTACAATTACACATATTCAGGACAGGCTATTTTCTAGAGTCCTAGTGTTAAAAAACATCATATATCAAGTTACAAAACTCGAAATCCAAATCTGTAAATTTTCTATGAAACTAGACTCATATGTCTACTTACTAATTTTTTTCTAGAATTTTTGATCTGACCATTTAGTACAGTTTATTAGTTAAAGTCTCCCCTATTTCAGGGTATGACTACTCTGACCCCTGTGCACTACGAACCGAATTTCTCCCTGTACAGAATTCCAACGACCATTCCGTTTGTTTCCCTTAATATTAGATTCAATAAGGAATCCATGCATCTAAGTATGACTCTCAATAATTGTTGTACAATTTATGGTGAATTTATAAATTCAAAATAGGGTATCTTGAATTCATTCAGACCCTATTTCACAAGAATTCAAATATCACACAATATAGAATTCTTTTGCTTCCACTGTTTATTTCATGTGAAAATAGACTCATTAAGATTTATTTCTATAATTTTTTTTTAAATTTAATTCAACTTACACAATTTTTGGTGAATTTTCAAAGTCATGCACTGCTGCTATCTAATACTGTTTTACTACTAAAGTTCACTTTTACACAACTTCACTTAATCCATTCCATTTTACCGAGGTTCGCTCAAATATTGAGCATATTACTCATAAATTCAAATAAACATATACTTGCACTTGTTCATCACATAATCACTTTCACATGTATTTTCATTTAATCGATTTCCCGTTGAACTCATCGGAATAATAATAGATACACAATTGCCTGCACATTTTCCCATTTCCACACTTGTAGCCGAAGCTATCTGGTATGCGTAGTAGCCTACACTTAGTACTACACATGCGACCAACAGTCTGGTACACGTAGTAGCCTACACTTAGTACTACACATGTGACCTCACCATCTAATACACGTTGTAGCCTTCACTTAGTACTACACACGTGATCACAGTTTTCGGGTACGCATAGTAGCCTGCACTTAGTACTACACATGCGACCTCACAATAGATCATTCGTATCGTTTTTATTCCGAAGGTTCAATCGGGAAATTCCTCACTTTTCAACATTTTACTAAATTGTCCGTAATCAATTTAAATTCATAATTTACATCAAATAACCATTTGATAAGAAACCACATTTCATATGATATCAAAATATAATAACATAAAAAGAATCGATAGATTATTTATGTACGAATTTACTCGAAGTGTCGATCTCACTATCCATAGTACCAATTGTCCATTCATAGTATAATAAGACAACTCAAATATCAAATCAGCTTTTAAGAATTTACATAACATATATCACATATTTCATATATCACTTGTCATGTACCTTCATTTTCTTGCATTTCATGTAACATTCTTTCATGTCATATTTCCACATCATAAACACCATTCCATCAACTTTTCCAATATATTAAATCATAAAATTTATGCAATAATAGTAAGAAATATAATTCAAACATAACATTGCATTATTATTATCATACGAACTTACCTCGATCCAGAAACAGCAATTTACCATTTTAGTCCATAACCTTGTATTTTTCCGATTTAAGCCCGAATCTCGATTTCCTTCATCTATAATATCACATTTAGCCTAATAATTATTTACACTATTCATACGGGTCCAAAAATCATATTTTTAAAAATTTTCATTTTGACCCCTAAACTTTTGCATATTTGCACTTTTTCCCCAAGGTACGGAAATTAAACTTCATCCTATTTTCTTATGTTTTATGACATGCTGATCATTTTTACCTTCTATGGCAACATCAAATCCTCACTCTAACATGTACTTATGACTATTAGGTATTTTTACCGATTAAGCCCTTTTGCTCGTTTTCACTTAAAACCGAGTAGCACAAGTTTTCTAACATAATTTAAAACCTCATATTCTATCATAAAACACCAAAATACACAAATTTCACCTATGGGTATTTTTCCAAATATGAACCCTAGGTTGAATTATTGCTAGCATAAGCTAAATCAAGTTACTGGACTCCAAAAACGAAAAAATTGTTAAAAATGAGGGTAGAATGGACTTACAATCGAGCTTGGAAGCTTGGAAACCCTATACATGGAGTCTCCCTTGGTATACACGTCCATGGTGAAGAAGATGAGCAAAATTGCTTTTAATTTTGTATTTTAATTCATTTTACCCCTAAATGACCAAAATGCCCTTACTAATAAACTTTCCAAAAATTCCATTCATGTCCAATATTTGTCCATAAACTTTGAAATTGGTCAAATTGCTATTTAAGACCTCCTAATTAATATTTCAAATCAATTTCATACTAGAAACTTCTAAAATGCAAGTTTTGCAACTTGTTCAATTTAGTCCCTAACTTCAAATTAAGCACTTTATGCATAGAATTTCTTCACGAAATTTTCACACAATCATGCAATCATATCATAGACCTCAAAATAATCATAAAATAATTATTTCTATCTCGAATTTGTTGTCACAAAACCACTATTCTGATTAGGCCCTAATTCGGGATATTACACGTGTGGACAATATAAGGCTATTTACCAAGCCTCATTGCTCTCCTTACATACCTAGTTCATACACATACCAACTAGTACCAACACAAGCACAATTCATATAACCAATTCAACCGCAATAGACATTCATTTAACCAGGGCAACGCATCTTTTATAAATTTGAAATGAATATTAACTATCATTCCAAGATTAATACAAATTAAAAGGTTTCAACCCAAGCCAACACATTTGGCCAATTCTCAAAGACACAAAATAATAAAGTCTAAGTCCTATACATGCCATATTCAAAAATATAAATCCAACTGTATCGAATGCTTCGGTTGATAGTGTGATCGATATCTCTGACTTCTGGAATCCTTGAGCTAGATAGGCGGCACTGTACGGAAATGGAAAGGAAAGGGCGTAAGCATAAAAGCTTAGTAAGTTGCATATAAATAAATATACAACAACGATATACCAATAATCAACATGCTCATAATACCAAGGTAAGCATAGACATAACTTACTCATCACCATCCATACACGTTACATATTATACAATGCGCTCATATCTCATACATACCAATTAGGTACCTATGCCACTCACAACACGGTTATACTTTCCTCACTAGATTAAGAACATAACTTTCACTGTTGAACCATTCGGAATACTACCGGATATTCATTAAACCTCAAACATGGGTAAGGTGCCGATGCCATGTCCCAGACACAGTCTTACACTGGCTCACATCTCAAGTTGATGCCATGTCCCAGACATGGTCTTACACTGACTATCATCTCATAGCCGATGTATGTCCCAAACATGTCTTACACTGGCTTACTTCTCGAGGCCGATGCATGTGCTAGACATGTCTTACATTAGCCCTCATCTCAATGCCAATGCCATGTCCCAGACATGGTCTTACACTGGCTCTCATAATGTGGCCGATGCATGTCCCAGACATGTCTTACACTAGCTTACCCACGAATGACCCAAATGTCATGGCATGAATATCTGATTTACTTCCCAAGGTTCCAACGGAAATTCTACTATCTCATTTATCATTACACATTCTCAATTTCACAATCAAGCAATTCATGCTATAATAATTCAAGCACATATAATAACAATGTAGTTGTATTATTTACACACAACTTACCTCGGATTACAAAAAGTACACGACTAGTCGATTTAGTCGATTTGCTTGGCTTTCCCCCGGTCTAGGTTCAGATTGGAAATTCTTGATCTGAAATAGCAAAACGCACACATTTATTCACTAAATAAAATTAAGTAATTAAAAATTCACATCTTCAATAAAATGACCATTTTGCCCATTGACTTTGGCAAAATGACCATTTTATCCCTATGTTCGAAAATCGATTTTTATCAAATTTCTTCGCTTCTTAAGCCTAGATGAAATCTTTTTACTCTTATAGCAACTCCAAATCCCCACTATTTCACACATTTATCATCTATTTTACAACTAATGCAATGTAGTCCTTTTTGGTGTTCTCATGGTAACACCTTTCACAAAAGTTGTCTATTAAACAACTAAGACTCATATTCTTCCATAAAAACTCAGCAAACATCACGAATCCTTTCATAGAAAAACTCCAAACCCTTAACCATTTTGCAAAATAGACCCCTCATTTCTAAGCTCATGCTTCTAGGGTTTCAAAAATGTAAAAATCATTAAAAGAAACTATCAAAATCACTTACTTGAGAGGGCTCAAAGTTCTAAAATTTTTAAAGCTTTCAAACCCCTCCAATGGCTGATATTTTTGGCTAAGAAAAGAGAAAAGATGATAACTTTTCCTTTTTGTTTTATTAAAAAAATACAACTAGACAAAATTGGTGACCTAAGCTTCACCTAATTTTGACCTTCTCTCCAATTTGTTTCCTAAGGACAATCAAACTATTGTCTAAGGGTCTAATTCCCCTTTAAAGACCCCCAATTTTGGTTCTCTAGCTATTTAACATCTTTAGCTATTAATTTAAGACTTTTTCACTTTATGTGATTTAGTCCTTTTTCACAATTGGGCTTACAAACGTTAAAATTAATCTACCAAATTTTTCATGCACTATAATAACCATGCTATGACTCTAGTTTGATAATAAAATAATTTCTCTAACTTCGGATTTGTGGTCCCAAAATCACTATTTTAACTAGCCCCAAAATCAGGCTGTTACAGGAAATTCTGCCCTCAAAATTCATACCTGAAAACAATTGTGGATATTGATATCTCATGAAGCTTTCCCTTTCCGAAGTGGCTTCTATAGCACTATGATTACTCCATAATACTTTAACTAGGGGGATTCTTTTATTTCTCAACTCTTTTACTTCTCTGGCCAGAATACAATAGGTTCTTCTTTGTAAGACAGGTTCAGTTTAACCTCAAGTTCTTCTATCTGCGCAACATGTTTAGGATTGGACCTATACCTTCTTAATATTGATACATGAAACACATTGTGGATTTTTGACAACTCAGGAGGCAAAGCCAATCAGTACACCACTAGTTTGATCCTTTCCAAAACTTTATGCGGCCCTACAAACCTTGGACTCAATTTTCTTTTCTAGCCAAACCTAATTATTGTAAATCCCCTAACCCCTATCCATCGTCAGAATAGGTTTACAGAGCATTACCTGAGTTTACAATTCAAATAGACAGAAATTTCAAACATTTCATATCATATCAATGAACATATTAAAACCAAGTAAATCATACAAATCATTCAAATATGCGTTAGAAACAAGTCGGGACTAAATTGAAAACTCAGAGAATTTTTTAGGAAACAAGGAAAATTTTCAACACTACAGGGGTCACACGCCCATGTCTCGGGCCGTATGGACATTCGAAGTACAGACACACAGCCATGTCCCAACCCGTGTCTATGCCCGTGTAACTCATTGACTTGGGTTACACGGCCAAGTCACACGCCCGTAGGCACCTAGGCACCTCAATTGACAATATGTAAACATGTATAATCATGTACTCATTTTGGTCAAAATGATCAACTATGTAACACCCCAAACCCAGCCTAGATGTTATGGCTGAATCTGGAGATGTCAGATTAAAGTGTTTTTTAAAAAACATAATTTCGTTGAAAATTCGTTCTATATTAAAATCTCTTTATGATCTTAATGAAAATTTAATAAATCTCGTTCATTGTTAAAACTCAAGTCTTTTAAGCAAAATGTTAATCATATTAGATTGTTATTACACTTTAAAATATTATTTGTTGCAGAAGCTTTTAAAGCATGTTGCGTGAACGTGGTGTTTTAAAAAACATTTATCTTTTTGAAAATTTGTGTCCTACTACTAACAGATATAATTCAAAATAAATAAAATCCTAAATTAAAAGTTAAAAATTTTAAGAGGCCTTGTTACATAAAAATACCCAAATTTAAATTACTTATAAATTAAAAATCCAGTATAAAGGCATACGCGGACTTGTGGCCACCTTCGAGTCCCTTGCAGCACTGATCCGCCTAAGGATTACCTGCGCAGATAAGCAAAAAGGGTGAGTTTATGAAACTTAGTGTGTAATCCCTTAATAAACAAGCAGTCAGACGTATAATAGGAAATTATAGTCTGGGCCTAAGCCTGTTTCAGTAACAGTTCAATTTCAGTTAGGGCCATAGCCCATTACAATATCAATATCAGTGTGGGCCTTAGCCCATTACAGCGACAGTAATAGTACAGAATGCAAACAAAAATCCTACCCATCTAGCCTCTACACTCCACTCCGTCCAGCCCTACACTCCATGTGGGGATAAAATGAACCCACCCATCCCTACATTCCAAAAATAGCACCTGTTGCGGCACGAAACAGTGGTTGCAGTAGAGCTGCCAGTATAGTACACTTCTTCCAATCAATAATAAACCTGTCCTCATGCAACATATCATAATATCATACATGTATGCAATATATGTAAAATGGCATGCTCGATTACAGTCATACATACATAAGGGCATAACAGTCATTTTACCTCATAGGGACATAATAGTCATTTATAAATTTAGGGTCTAGGTATACTTACCGACCCAACAGTAAATCCACAGTCGTCTCGGACGACCCGTGCAACCTTAACAGTTAAACAGTGAAAATGGGCCCAAGGCTCATAATGCGGGCCTACATGCCCGTGTGGCCCACTTAGCCTAGAAATGGCCCGTGTAGCGACAATAGTCACGATTTCTAGCTTTTATCGATTTACATTTTGAACAGTGTTTACACACCTGATTGCGAACGTGTGCGACTAACCCACGAAAACTCCAACCTATCACAATCAGAAACTTCAGTTAGTCACTTATCAATCAATTGAAAAGAACCCTAACCCAAAACACCTGTTTGAGAGATTACCTATCACTCGCCTTGATCGATCACACTAATACCGCTACAGGAGATCGTTTAGAATCCTTAAGGACTACCTGCATCCCATTCGCGACTCGTTAAATGCAAATAATTGAACCAAGTGTACAACTTACCCAAAACGTAGAACTAAGACTGGGAGACAAAAGTATTCAGCCACCCCCAAAACACACCCTTAAACTGAGGAACAAGAAGGAACAATCGCACTCCCTAGTAGAAAATGACAGAAAAGAGGGGTGTTAAATAAAAAGCTATTATAGTAGAAGGGGAGAAAAGATAAAAACTGAGCACCCAAACCTGAGATGAAGTATTCGGCTATCACAAGAGTTGAGAGGGTATTCGGCTCTAGCAAAAAAGAAGGGGAATTGAAGAAAGCTGAAAGAGTAAAGAGAAGAGAACACAAAGTGTTCAGCCAAAAAGCATCAACTGATTAAAGAGGGGGAAAGGTATTCGGTAAAGGAACAAAGCCAAGGGAGAGAGCAAGGGGCAAGGAGAATTGGCCAAAGACCAAGGCTAACAACCGAAGGAGTTTGAGAGAGGGGAAGGGAATATTCGGAAATAGTATGAAAAGATAGAGGAGAGAAAAAGAATTGGTTAGACAAGGGTTTGTAGGGGAAAGCAAAATCAACAAACGAAAAGAACCTGAATGGTACAAGAAATAAGCCAGAAACGAAAGATGTCGTAAGACTTTACTAGAACAATTCGGTCTCTAAAGAACAAAAAAGAACAATGTTGATAGTTACCGAACAAAAGAAGAGCAATTTTCCAATCCCAAAACTGAATGCATAGAGAGACTACAATTCCCATTCGGCACCAACTTTTCTCCTACCATAAATCCCCACAATTTTCTCCTAAAGTCTCTCCTAAAATCCCTCCAACCGATCACACCTCCCCTCAACAACTCAATTTGAATTGCCCTCAACCTCTTTAGTGTTTACTCAACCCACAACACCCCCATGACACAGCAACAAAATAAAACACCCATTGCGCCCACCAGGATTCGAACCTCAGACCTTAGGCAAACACTACATGCCACCTATCCCTTAGACCAATAGTCCCATTTTGTCATGTTTTACCAACATTTATTTAAGAAGCCTACTGACTAGAGACAGGGTTTATTCAAGTAAAAACAAAATACAAAAATAAATTCTTAAATTTTGGGGCGTTACAAACTAACTTCCAATTAAATTTGCATCAATTCATGCCATTTAGTTCAGTTACCAAAACTTCCCAATTGGTACCAAATATGCCATTATAAGCTACCACCAAATCACCATATAAGTCATGTATACTATAGTACCAATTCACCACAAATTCATCATATCACAAAACACGTTTAAATATAATTTTACTTTCATTGTTCAATTACAAAACAAGCCACACATCAACCATATTAATTCTACTTATATACATACCAAAATATGTCAAAACATAAGCCAAATCAAATGGCCATATTCACAACAAAACATATAGGCCAACATTAGCCAAAATACCTATACAAGTTATTATAAACAAAATTAAACAATAGAATGTACCAAAAGAGCCGATGTATAGTGTGATATAGCTCCGATAAGCTTCTGATTTACTATAAAACATAGAAAATAACACAGAGTAAGCATTTAAGCTTAGTAAGTTCATATGACATAGAATATAACTTAACAGTTAGTCATATAATATGTAAGTCCAATGCAATTTGGCCAAATGCCTAAACAGATATACACCAACCATGTTAGCCATATAATTACATATATAAGCCAATAAACATAGATGAACATAACCATTGATCAAGTTCCAAATACATGTATCATCCATTTCATTTTTCCATATATCATATAACCAAATTTTTCATGTAAAATCATATGTGATCTTGTAATAGTTCGTATTGAACTTCTGCCATTTCATATCAAAATATTTCCCATTGACCGTTTAGAATACCGTTGGATACCTGGGATAGCTTACATATAATGTGCTAGCTCATATAACTGTAATTCGTCAATTCATGTACATGTATACTCATACTAGCTGTGAATCGGTATGCTCACTCGAGCTATAGATTGGTATGCTCTCACGAGCTATAAATCGGTATGCTCACACGAGCTATAGGTCGAAACGTAGCTACACAATGCTGCTCACACGAGCTGTGGAGTACTCGCAACACATGCAGGACCTCAACCATCGGTAGGACGTTCAGGACCAATACTCAAATCATGTAAACCATAATGACATGTCATTTGTATCCTACAGATTCCTAAGGTTCAAACAGAACTTTGTATTTGTTGAACTTCATTGGATATGCAACAATGTATATTTATAACAATTCATAATTCATAAATAATTCAATATAAAACATATAAACACAATTTAATTACATGAACTTACTGTAACACCCCTTACCCATATTCAACGCTAGAACAAACATATAATTTCAGGTTATACGTTTGCGTCCAAATTAAAACTTTTTGCATTTAATCATAAAGTCCCTAATACGAGCCTACGAGGCTCCAAAACATGCTTTGGAAGTGGTTCGGGACTAAACTGAGAACTTCAGAAAATTTTACAAAAAAAAATTTTCAATAAATAAAGGTCACACGCTCGTGTGGATATGGGACACGCCTGTGTCGGCTGGCCGTGTGGTCACATACGCCCGTGTCCCGAACCTATGTAACTCTCTGTTTGTCACCCAAGAACAAATTGAAAACACATGACCACGTCACGCGCCCGTGTGGTAGGCCGTGTGATCGATTTAAAATTTATGATTTTTCATTAAATAGGTGAAGACTTCACACGCCTAGGACACACGCCTGTGTCCAAGGTCGTGGCCCTCACACAGCTGAGACACATAGCCGTGTCTCTACCCATGTACTCAATATTGGGCATTCTGTTTTGCAAAATATAGGGTGCAGAAGACACATGGCCTAAATACATGCTCGTGGGGCAAGCCGTGGGTCACACACGACCTAGACACACGCTTGTGTGTCTACCCGTGTGGATAAAAATAAGGCTATTTACCAAGTCATTTTGCTACATTTTAATGCACACACCTACACAACATAACATAGCACCAATCCAAGCATATACATACAACCAAATCAGCCACAACCAAGACATCAACACATCATTCAAATGCTACCATCTATCATACACAAACATCACATACTTAACAACTCAAATCATGTAAATTCCCACATCCATGAAAGGTATCGTTATATGATTATACTTATAAAAAATATTAGCCCATTCCCAATGACCATATACAAAATGAATTACTAACCAAAATAAGCCAACACATTTAGCCAAATCAATTATGACACATAACAAAATGACGAAGTCCCCTATACATGCCATAACTCAAAATGTTGAAATCATTGGTACCAAAATAATTGTTGATAGTATGAGTGGATCTGTGACACCCCTAAATTGACCCTAGTCGGAAAGCGGTTTCGGGACCGCTAAACCGAGTCACCAAATTATTTGAATATGATATTTATTGTCTAAAATATGTGAATATGAATGTGTGAAAGTTTTAAGCTTCGATTTAGTTAATTGCATGTGAATTTAGTTAATAGGACTTATGTATGACACTTTTAAAATATGATAGTTAATCTATAAGGATCAATTAATGCATGTCATATGAATAAAGGGTTTGCATGTCAAATATCCATTATTAATGAGTAGTGGCCGGCCATGGATGGGTCATTGATGATAATATGAATTCTTTTATTAGCACTATGAGTTTAGAAAATAAAAGAATGAATTAAGAATGATAAAACATGAGGTGAGTGGGAGGAGAAACCAAAGTTGTCTCCCCCTTACTCCCCATTGCCGTGACTAGTGAAAGAGGAGAAAAACAAAGTTCTTTCTTTGTTGTTCAACTTGGCCGAATAGAAGAAGCAAAGGAAGGGAAGAAAATTCGGTCACTTGAATCCTTAGGAAGGTTAGTACATTGTGTTGAAATTGTGAAATAATTACTTGTTTTAGGTAAATTTTCATGGTTCTTGCTTAGCCCATGCAAAAAATTTCCACTAATGATGGGTGAATAGAGCCTTCGGCTAAGGTTATAAGGGAAGAAATTTTGATTGCTTTACTTGAATCTTGATGATGAATGTATTGAGGAAAGAACTTGGTCTTTCTAAAAATATGAATGGTTAAAGTTCATACTAGTAATAGCCGAATTAAAGAATGCTTGATGTCATGAGAAAATGCTGTTCATGTTAATTGGATGAGAAAGGGTAGTTGGGTGAAGTAGAGTCTAGCAAATGAGCACATATGTGCACTAGTTGCTAAATGAAGAAAAATCGGCTAACAAGGGAGTACTAAGGCCGAATATGATTTTGAATATTAGTGGTGTAGTTGCCGAATTTGAACTATGAAGTTATTGAGTAATGTGTGTGTTTTAAGTGATAGAATTGAGTGAATGCTTGGAATGTGATATGTATGAATTATGTGTTAAATTAAGGTTTTCTAAGCTAGCTATTAAGATGAAGTGCAAATGTTAGTATTTGATTGCTAGTGTATATATGTGTACTAGCCGAGCTTTGAATTTAAATAATGGTTGGAGCACCATGTGTTGTAATAAGATTATTTGAGTGAAATCATAGATATTTATATGATGAATTTGATTGTGGATATACATGCTTAAATAAGATGCACACATGACTGAATAGATAGCTTGGTGTTGCATGTATTCGGTCATAAAGGTGCACATGAGGAAATGTTAGATTAATTGTATTAAATTGCTCAATGTGATTAAAAATGCGTATGACCATTTTGTGTTTGAGCTAAAGGTGGCCATATGACCTATCAAACTCCTTGTCATATTCGACCATAAGCTAGCATAATGGGACTTTAATAAGTTAAATTTGTTTGAATTAGCTCAAGAGCTTAGAGGACCAAAGTTGGATAAGGGAAGGGAAAAAGTGATCGAATAGCCACCGAGATCGTTCGACCACATCCGAGGTAAGTTTTAAGTGATTAAACATTGAGTAAATTCAATCATAATAGGACATAATGAGTTTATTTAATAAGATATGATGTGGCCATGATATGTCTTAAACTCAAATGGTAAGTTCATAAGTGTTTGGACTTGGAAATTTAAGAGCAAATTGTAATAATTTGCTTTGGACAGCAGCAGTAACGTGATTTTAGAAAATCACTATAAATTGTTGGTGTGGAATTATAGGCTGAATAAAATATGTAATCAAATCTTAGTTAGTCTAGTTTCTTATAAAAGAGACCGTGGAAGCAAAGACATTTCCTATAAAGAGATATTTAAAGTTGTGTGGGACAGTGTCAGAATGACTCCGAAATCCCCTGTTCTGTTTTTGGAAAATCATTATAATTTGTAAAAAAATGGTTATAAGATAAGATTTATATGATTAGACTCCTTAATTAGTCTAGTTTCAAATGAAATCAAATAGAACACATTATGAATTCTGTACAATGAAAAATTTGATTCGTAGTGAAGAGTGGTCAGATTAGTCAAACAGTGAAATAGGGGAAAATTTAAGAAAACTCTGGTACTGATTGGCCAAACCTAAAATTCTGGAAATATTATGGATGGAAGATATATGAGTCTATATTCATGGAAAATTAACGGCAAGTGATTTGGAGTTTTTTAGCTCTAGTTATAAATAATTTAGTGACTATTGCTCAGGAAAACAGCTCGTAGTGAATATGTGATTTTGTTGTAAATATGGATAAAACTTGTTTTAGTTGCTCATAAGCTATTGATTAAACCCATACGTGAATTCTAAATCGTGATATTGTAAAACGATATATGAGTGCTAGACGGATCTTCGATATTAAAATTTGTGAAATTATCAAGAGTAGTTTATCTCTTCACAGTATTCCACCAACGATAAGCCTCACCATTAGATAATAATATGGTACAGCCCAATTTCTCCTCGTTCAAGCAAGAATTTGCTCAAGGATCCTCTCAACTCCCTCAAGCCAATACTTAGCTATAGTAGGGTCAACTCTTTTCACACCCGTAAACTCCTTTCCACCCAAAGCTCGAAGACACTCGAGTGGCAGTCCACAGCTAACAGGAGCAAGGTTACCACCAGTGTTGAAAAGCCCTAATCATTGCTTTCATCAAGGGCTGAATACTAGGATCCAGTGTAGCTTGCCTCTGTAGTGGCATAGGTGGTGCAGTAGACGTACCACCACACTTCACAACATTCGCACTAATACTTCCTCACCTAGGAGGCATAACGTATATTCTATAAACATAAAAAGAAACAATATCGAAGAGTGACAAGTGAACCAAGGCATAGTCCTACAAAGAAAAACATTTTAATAAAGGCAATATGTTCCCATTCCTACTCCAAAAACAAGCAATTTTGTACAAAGGTATTTTCATCCAAGATTTAAAAATGATCAGTTTTATTTTAAAACTAAACCAACAATTCAAAATTTTCAAAATAATTTAAGCTTGAATGTTGCAAAAACTTGTGGCCCAAAAATTGATAAACCTTGGCTCTAATAGCACCAAGTGTGGTGCCCCAAACTCAACCGAGATAGTCCGAGCCCAAATCTAGAACATCATACTAGTCACTTGCATGACTACAAACCAACATTCACACCACAACCTTTATTCATGCATAATTTATCAATCATACAATTCAAAGAAAACATACAAACCCAAATACATGAATTGTCTAGCGAAAATCATCAAACGATTATCAAGAGTTAAATCATCATTTCTTATTGATCATACAAAATACTCATAAAACAATACATTAAACATACCTACAATTTATAGCATTTTATTAAAGACAATATTTGAAAGAATCAGTTAAAATAGATAAGTAAAACTTAACTGATTTTAAAATTAAGGTCTAAAGACTAAATCATAAATTTAGCAAAATATTTAGAAAACCTTTTTTACAAAACTGAAAGAAAAATTATGAAATTAGACATATAAGACTCAGTCATGAAAATTTTCAAAACATTTTATAGCATATAAGAACTCCAATTGCATTGCATAAAAATCAAGACTCAATTCCAAAGAAAACAAATCAAAACTCAAACTTACAAAAACCCACGTCGTGACAACTCAATCACAACATCGCGATGTCATACGAATGTCATTGTGACATCACCTACAATTTCTGCAAAAACATCCAAAAAAAACTTACATTTGACAATTTGAACCAACTTAGACATATAATTTCATACATCCAAGACTATTTATCAATTCTAACATGTCATATGGCATTCATATATGATATAAAACATGCTCAAGTACATCATAACATTCAATAGAAACATTTGGCATCCTAAGCAATTGGTTATGCTATCATCCATTCCTAAGTTCACAAATCAAATACTCAACATACCAAACTTGCATATCATGAATTATGAAAGAAATACCTTTTCATTTTGCACTGTTTGGTTATTTTAAACTTATTAAAACATCTAGCATACCATTTAAGCATCTACATCATTATTTAACATCGAGTCATACATATCAATAACATACAACTTAAACCAATAACCATGCATATTTAAATCATTCATCACAGGCATAATTCAAGAGCAAATTCAAAGTTCAAAATCCTTTAAATAGTCAATTAAATTCCATTTACAAACCAGCAAAAATGAAGTCTAGTCCCCAACAAAACTATTCCCACATTGCCTATATTTTGGGATTTGTAAACCATATCACATTTTTAAGACATTTGCCTTGCTAGGATCACTTGGCTCACTCACTTCTACTCCCCGTTTAAGCTAATTTTTTTTGCAAATTAATCATATAAGACTATGAGCTTAACCAATCCCAACGAGTGTTCCTGAAAGCCACAAATAAGCCACAATATCATATGTTAATAGAAAGAAAACTATATCATTCATTCATGGCATTGCATTAAGCATATCTCATATCATTTCATATTGATGTATTGGCATCTTGTGACTATGAAACATGAATAAAACTATGGTACATTGGATAAACGAATCTCCAAACATAGCTAATGACTCAAAGCGTCTAACATATCCAATAAAGTGTAGCATATAGCTAACACTCTCCAACACAACCAACATATCCCGTTGAATGGAGCTAAGCTCAACATTCCCTTATCTCTCCAACATATCTCAGGGCCTCAACACCCAAACATTAAAATATGGGTGAGTTCTCACAAATCTTATGGCATACCAATGATATCCAATGGTTCCAAGATATCAAAATGCCAACATATCCACTTAAACATATTTACTTATTGTTCTATGCACAATTCCACTTATCATATAGCATATGCTTATGACACTTTCATATTAACCTATATTGCACTTTCAAGTTCTCACATAATGCTTAATGAGCCATATTCATATAGTTATTATGTGTGAGCATAAAACCAGCAAACCTCATATCATATTTTTTTTTCATAAGCACATAGCATTTGCAATGACAACTCATCATTCATCATATATCACATCACAAAGGCATTATTTGCAACATAATAATAGATCGAGTAGGAAAGCTTAGGCTTGGAACTTAGGGTAGGTATTTAGGGTAACCTAAGCTCCAAATTAACGTAGTGAATTATGCCTAGAAGTAGCAATTCCACATCAATCAATGATTTAGCCTTCGCTTGAGTGCCAAAAGCTCAAATTAGCTTTTCTTTCCCTTTCGCTTTGCTTGTAGAGGCACCCAATGGATCTAGCACTTTTCAAACATATTAAACAGAACAGAGACTCATCATTAGCAGCCTTGAACACATTCAAACAAAAACAAAAACATAGATAACTCATCTCCTTTCTTAAATTGAAAACTTAACTAGTTAACTAAAATCTTTATGTTCCTTATTCAATTTTCATTTCTAACCCTAGGCATGTTTATAAACATCCTAAATATCATATTATAGCATATTTAAGCTATCAAAATTACCTAATTTCTTAGATCTAATTTTTCCAAGAAATCGATCATGCATGAGCATTAAAAGAGGGAAAACTCTCAATTCTTCAAAATTTTTTAACGATCTATAAAATTAAGATAAAAAAAAAACTTCTATCAACTTAAGATAAAAAAAACCTTCTATTCAATCCGAAGTAAGTTGAGAATCAATTTAAAATAGTCATTTAACTTATTATTTTTGTAACATCCCAAAATAGGGCTTAGTCAGAATAGTAGTTTTGGGACCACAAATCTGACATAAAAGTATTGATTTTATGATTATTATGAAATCTATAATAGATAATATGCATGTGTTAAAGTTTCATGAAGTAATTCTTTGAGTAAGGTGTCCAATTGGAAATTAAGGACTAAATTGAATAAATTGCAAAACTTGGATTCTAGTAGCAATTTGTATGAAATTGCTTTAGATTATAAATTAGAAGGTCTTGGAGAGAAATTTTCACAATTTCTGAGTTTTTGGACAAAAATGGGCTTGCATGGATGAAATTTTAAGGAAAGGGCTTAAGGGCATTTTGGTCATTTCGCATTTTAATGAAATAAAATGGGAAAAATGAACCAAAAATCAGTCATTTTCTCCCTTATACCAGCCGAAACTCTCAAGCCCTCCATAGCTATGGTTTTCAAGCTTTTCAAGCTTAATAGTAAGTGCTCCCAAGCCCCGTTTTTAATGTTCTTTGTATTTTTAAAATCCCGGTAGCTTACTCTTTCCATTTCTACCCATCATGCTAGGTTCATGTTTAAAAATTTACCCATGCATAAGATACTTTTATTTTGATGGATTATGGAGGAATATGAAAGTTGGATATGTGTTAAACATCTTTTCCTAGGTCATTTTCATGAAAAAACCTTAAAGGGAACTTTTTGTAAAAGTTGTAAAATGTGTGGTAGAAATGAGAAAATAATGGAAAATGTGGGCTTCCATAAGAGGGAGAATTGTTCGGCTAAGCTTGGGTAAGGTAGAAATTGCAAGTGTTTCATTATACGAGCCTAGGGACTAAATCATAAAAATGTGAAAGGTTAGGGGCAAAACGGTCATTTGGATCGGGGTGGAATTTAGACTTGTAATGTACAATGTGGAGATTTAATGATTTAATTTTGTTGTTTAGACCCCGAGAAACAAATTTCGGAGGTCGATCGAGGAAAACGAATGGTTTCAGAATAACTAAAACACAACACCGAAACGAATATCAGGTAAGTTCAGATAACTTAAAGTAAATTCACAATGTGTCTAATTATATGATTTATGAATGCATGATGATTGTATTTATTGATGGCATGAAATTACATGAATTGCAACTCTAATAATGATATGTTGAAAATTTGTCTCGGTTGAGGTTAAAAAGGAAATTTGATGGATAAACCATGCTTGACATATGAATTGAGATCCTGCATGTGTTGCAGTAAGGATTTAGGTCAGACGGGTAATCTATTGATCTCAATTATGAAAAGGATCTAGCCCAGACGGGTGTTCCTTTGGATTATTGAGCCTCCCAAAAAATATATGCGCATTACGAATTTAGCCCAGACGGGTAATCAGATTTGGAGTCTGAATTTAGCCTGGACTGGTAATTCAAATCCGAACTCATTAAGGGTGTTTGTCATTATAAGGTATTTAGCCTGGACTGGTAATCCCGACATCACCCTATGAGTTTACAATACGGGGAATTTAGCCTGGACTGGTAATTCCGCCGTCAGATGTGAAGTTCGTGGGAGTGCATACCTGAAATGATTATCCTTATGAATTGATGGATTATGGATATTCCATCGAGATTTCCTAGAAACTCAACGAGATTAATTGTGAGATATATGTACAAAATGAGATGTTGAATGATGAGCTCATCTAAGATAAATTACCTGGTGCTTTGTTATATTTCTAACTCTTTGAATGAGTGTATGTGATAGGGATTATTGATTTTATTACCCAATTTGGTTGTATGCTAATTACTTGGTAAGTTTACTTTCCGATTATTCGAGCTTACTAAGCATGTAAATGCTTACCCCTCTCTTTTCCCTTCTTTTCAGAGCTCAAGGACTCGTAATGATTGGAAGACGGTTGGGAGAACCAGCACACTATCAACTAGATCAGTTTTGGTATAAAGACATTTCTAAATTGTTCCATGGCATGTATAGGGCTTTTGAGTATTTTGTTATATGTTTCATTTGATTTTCCAAATGAAGGCATGTAAAGCTATACCTATCTTTTTGTATATGGCCATGGGAATTGGCTTATTTTGAAGTAGGCTATGACCTACAAATCTATGCATATTTATATTCATATGTGATGGTCTATTTATAATTGGCAATGAGTCACAAGAATGAGCCAATTTTGAATGTGTTAAAGTGACATGGAAAGCCATAAATACAAGATGGGGAATACTTGTCATGTATGAAACCAATGATATGACGTTTCCATACAATGAGTTTTGCCAAGATCATTTATAAGAATATAATCACGTTATACTTTGTATCTGGTAATCATTAAGTATAAGTGATGAAAAAGGTGGCCAAAGGCTTGGAAATAGCCTATTAGGGTCCACACGGTTGGACACACGAGCGTGTGTCTAGGTCGTGTGTGACACATGGCTCACCCCCATAGGTGTGTGTTATGGTCGTGCGTCCCCTGCACCTAAAATTTTAAGTCAGTATTGTACACGGGCAGGCCACACGGGTGTGTGTCTTAGCCGTGTGTCCCTGATTGTATGATAAGGTTAAAGTTAGTGTTGCACACGGGCTGAGGGCATGGGCGTGTCCCAAGCCACACGGGCGTGTGACACTTCAAAGTAAGGGAAATTTTCTAAGGTGTCCAAAGTTTATCGAATGCTCCCAGTTTTTTCCCGAACTGCCCCTAGGTATGTTTTAGGCCTCGAAGGCCTGTATAAGGACGAAATGTACATGTTTGAAAAGTTTTAAATTTGAGAAAAATTTGGCTACCCGATTTAATATGTTTGTGAATGCAAAATCCCGATAATGCCTCGAACCCTATCCCGGCGTCGAATACGAGTAAGGTGTGTTACAATTTTAGGTTTCACCATTTTTATGCCAAACTTCGGTTTAAAAGCTTTAGATCTATGAAATTCTCAATATAATTGATTAAATTTCGAATTGTAAAAACAATAAGCTTAGATTATTAATAGGAATCAGAATGTTACCTCAATTGTAGAAAAAAGATGAGTTGATACTCTAATTTAATGAAAAATATTTGAGAACAGATGAAGAAATTGATGATGAAAACTTGAATTTTATTTAAAACTAAAAGATGATTTGGTGTTTTGAAGGTACGAAATTCATTTAGGTTTTGTTAATTTGTGAGAAAACACTATGATTTGGATTTGAGAGAAATTTCAAATGGATGATGGGAAGAGAGGGAAAACGGAACTGGGGGTTTAAATAAGCAAAGGAAAAACTAGTTTTTAAATTTAGGGCAATTACCTTTTAAAAACTTTCAGTTTTCTCCCTTTTTCAAATTGGTCCCCCTTTTTAAAAAACATAATTTTTTAATTATTTTCATATCCAATTTATTTCTAGAAATTTGTTTTAAGGTAATTAATTCCCGAATGCTTAATTCTAATTTCCAAACCTTAATTTTACTCCTAATTATTATACTATTTTATTTTATTAATCACTTCGGACCTAATTCTAGAATTCAGATCATATTCTCGATTCTCTAACCCGATACTACTAGACCAATTTTTGGGATGTGACATCCTTGGTGTTGCAATTTGACCCTTGGATGGTTGGGACTCCTCAACCTTGGTAACTGTCTTAGATATCACAACCTTAGGAACTCATTGTCCCGACCATAGAGCTCGATGTCGTGACTCACACCATTCAATGCCGTAACTCCACTAGTTCACCTGCGGCGTGTTGTTGTTAATATTCAAGTCTTCATGGTAATGGAATGCTTCGATGTAATGATACTAAAGATCTGGTGTCACAACTCTGAGCAGAGTATCGAGACTTATTTAAGTTCTCGTCTTCGTCTCTTCAACACAAGCTCAAATTAATTATTAAACTACAGAAGGCAAGATTTTTCCATTTTGGCCCCAAAACACACTAAAAACATATAAAAATTAAATTCTAAAGTAAAAAATCTAATAAATACTAAATGAATGAAATAAAGTCATAAAATGCATACATACAAGATCATTAAATGTCAAAAAGGAATTAATTTGCCTATCAATTAATGGCAGAGCACAAGGTTGCGACACCGAACTTGTGGTGTCGCGACATTGACCCCTGAAGATGAACAAAGGAAGCCATGCAGTGCCGTGACATTGGATCTGAGGTGTCGCAACCTTAAGCCTTCTGAGTTGCAGCTCCATGACCTCCAACCTCCATTGCAATGACATCGATCTCGTAACTGACAAATCTATTGAGATTTGGAAAGGGAAAACATGGGGAGCTATTGTAAAACTTACCTTAGATTTTTTGTAACAGACCAAATTAGGGCCTAGTCGGAATAGTGGTCTCGGGACCACAAATCCAAAGTTTAGAAAATTATTTTTATTATTATCATGAAGTTATAGTCTGATTATATTAGTGCATGAAAAATTTGGGAAGTTAATTTTAATAATGTTTGTGAGCCCGATTGTGAAAAAGGACTAAATCGTATAAAAGGGAAAAGTTGCATTTTAGTACCCAAATGTGCTTAATAGCTAGAGAACTAAAATTTAGGGCTTTTAAAGGTTAATTATACCCTTTTTAATTGTGTTGGCCGGTCATGAGATGAATTTTAAACAAATAGTCAAGGTTTAGGTAAGTGATGTCATGATTTGGTGAAAATAATGTCTAAAAGCCTAGCTATTATTTTACTTTTTCTCCAACCCTTCTCTCCACCAAAAATATAAGAAAATATGGAAGTTTGAAAGCTGAAAATTTACAGCAACTTATTCCTCTCATAATGTAAGTGATCTTGATGATTTCCTTGATGATTTTTAAATTTTTGGCATGCTTGTGTCATGGGCTTTCAAATGAGAGGACTATTTTGAAAATTGGTGATAAGTCTATGGATTTACCATGAGAGATTTTATGTTATTTCTGAAATTTTATGGAAGAAAATGAATCTTAGAAGAGTTCTAAACAACTTTTGTGAAAGGTGTTAGCATGAAAACACCTAAAAGGGCTATTTTGCATAAGTTGCAAAATAGGTGGTAAGTGTGTGAAATAGTGAGAATTTGGGGTTGATATAAGAGTAAAAACGGGTCAGCTAGGCCTAAGATAAGAGGAAATTTGATAAAAATTGAATTTCGTACATAAGGGTAAAATGTTCAAATTGCCAAAGTCTAGGGGAAAAATAGTCATTTTACCAAAAATAATGAATTTATGATTGCCTAATTGTAATTAGTGATTAAATGAGTGCATTCTTGCTATTATAGATCAAGATTTACTGAATCCGAACTTGGACCGGGGGAAAGTCAAGCAAATCGACTAAACCGACTAGTCGAGTACATTTTGTAAACCGAGGTAAGTTGTATGTAAATAGTAAAACTACATTGTTAATGTATGTGTTCGGATTTTCATTGAATTGATATGATATGAATTGCTAGATTGTGAACTGAGAATGCATATTAACGATTGAGATAGTAGAAAGATCTGGTTGGGACCTTGGGAAACAAACCGGATATTCATGCCGTAACATTCGGATTTCTTGTGTGCCAGTGTAAGACATGTCTAGGACATGCATCGGCCACATTATGAGTGCCAGTGTAAGACCATGTCTAGGACATGGCATCAGCGTAGAGATGAGTGCCAGTGTAAGACATGTGTGGGACATGCATCGGCCTCGACGATGATAGCCAGTGTAAGACGTGTCTGGGACATGCATCGACTAAGAGTTGTGCTAGTGTAAGATATGTCTGGGACAAGCATCAGCACGTATATACGAGAGCTAGTATAAGATCATGTCTGGGACATGGCATCGGCCTCGATGATGATAGCCAATGTAAGACCATGTCTGGGACATGGCATCAGCAACTTATCCCATGATTGAGGCTTATAGAATATCCGGTAGTATTCCGAAAGGCTCAACTTTAAAAGTTATGAAAGTGAGATAGTAAGGAAAGTATAATAATGTTGTAAGTGGTACAGGTACCTATTTGGTATGCATGAGAATGAGCACAAAATAGAAAACGTGACTAGAGTAGACGGTAATGAGTAAGTCAGGCTTATGCCTATCTTTGTGCTATGAGTATGATGACTAGAGGTGAAATTGATGTTGCATATTTATTTATATGCAACTTACTAAGCTTTATGCTTACTCTTTTTCCTTTCCCTTTTCTTTCAGTGCCGATTTATTTGCACAAGGATCCCTTGGAGTCAGAGATATCAATCACACTATCAGCCGTAATGTTCGGTATAGTTGGATTTATATTTTGATTATGGCATGTATAGGGTTAGACCTTATTATTTTGAGTCTTTGAGAATTGACCAAATGTGTTGGTCTAAAATAGATTCTACTCTTTACATTGAGCTTTGAATGAGAGCTTTCATTTTGAATCTATAAAAGATGCATCTTTATGGTTGAATGAATGTCTATTATGCTTGTTTTGGTAGATAGCCTCATATTGTCCACACAGGTAGACACACGGTCGTGTGTCTAGGCTGTGTGTAATACACGGTCAGCCCCATGGGCGTGTGAGAAGGCCGTGTATCCCCTGTACCTAGAAATTTCAAGTCAGAATGCATGGTAAGGGTCACACGGGCAGAGACACGGCCGTGTGTCTCAACCGTGTAGAGGCCACGGCCTAGTACACGGGCGTGTACCATGGTCGTGTGATGCTGACGTCAGAAATAGAATACCCAAGTTTTTGCACACGAGTTGCGCCTCGGGCGTGTTGTGGCCATGTGAAAGGACACGGGCAAAGGACACGAGTGTGTTCAGGCCGTGTGAAGTCTGCACTTGTTTTATGAAAAATTGTAAAAATTAAATTGGCCACATGGATGCAGGACCTGGGCGTGTGCCCTATACCCACACGGGCGTGTGGAGCCTTAAAGCACGAAATTTTCTAAGTTTTTCTTGATGCCCTGTTTGTAACACCCCTAACCCATAATCGACATCGAATTAGGGTAACGATACATTACCAGACAGACAGAACATTTCGGACCAATTCAGAATCACAGATACTATTTAACATCATCTCATAAACAATCATCTCTAATTATGGTCTACGAGACCTAAAATATACATTTAAAGAATGGTCGGAACTAAACCGAACTTATTCAAAATTTTCAAAACTTAACCAATTCTTTCAAACTGTTAAAGTCACACACCCGTGTGACTAGGCCGTGTGGTACACACGGGCACTAGACACGCCCATGTGAACCAGCCGTGCCAAAAATAGGTTCTATAATGACTTTTTCACACGGCCAATAGGCACGCCCGTGTACTATGGCCTTGGGATACTTAGCTAGCTACTGACTTTAGCCCACGGCCATATGACATGCCCGTGTGTCGAGACCGTGTGATTCTCAGAAAAATATTGCTTTTCTTACACGGCCACAAGGCACGCCCGTGTACCCTGACCGTGTGGCACCAAGCAGGCTTGATTAAAGCCAATTTGCCACCCCTTTTTGGGTCCAATCCTACAAGCAATAATATACAACATTCATACCAAAATTTCCAACCAATTCCACGCTTAAGAATGACCAAAACACATTAGAACTTAGCACATTACAAGCATACACCAAAACTATACACAACTCATCACTGTTAGCCAACTCCCATGGCATAATATATACACATCAAAACTTATATACATAGACCTTCTAGCCTATACATGCCATACTTTAAAATATTTACACTTTCAAAAGTACCAAAATGAGATCGATAGTGTGGTGACGATCCTCGACTATCCCCGAGCCTTCAGTAGCTACGATAACAGTAAAACAGACAGTAAACACATAGAGTAAGCTACAAAGAGCTTAGTAAGCCAAATACAATTGGTCTAACTACTAAAGCATATATATAATTCAACCATATAGATTCATAACCATTTCATAAAAAAATTCATAAACTTAACCATGCTCCTTTGTTGGCATATATGTCATGCTTCATTTCCATACATATTTCACAGAGACAGAATTTTTCATATTCAGAAATTTAGTACGATACAAACATACCTGCATAGGTTATAGAATTCATATACTCAACCTCAGATTTTGTACGCTATAATCAGACGGGTTAGAAACGATACAGATGCTCATAATCAAGTACAATGTCGATAACCCAAACGTGGTCTTACATGTAATACAATATTGATGCCTTTGTTCTAGACAGGGTCTTACACAAAATCAGATACGATGCCAATGTCCCAGACATGGTCTTATACATAAATCTCAATCGCAGCCTGTGTCCCAGACACGGTCTTACACGATGTCTCAGACAGATGTCAACTTTTCTTCAGAAACATACAGAGCTTTTCGGATACTATCATATTATCAGAATTTATTTGAAATCCATTCATCAGGCTCTCATGGCCATCCAATACAGATTACAATTTATATGTGCAGAATTTATTTCAATTAACACGTAATTGTAATTTTACTTACCTCGGACGGATTTCGGATAACACGAGTTGACTATTGAACTATTTTGGACTTCCTCTGATCTAAGTCCGACTTTCTTTGTTCTTGATCTAATACAATACAAATTCAACCATTCAATCATTCATTTCATTCAATTTAATCCATATACACATATTTAGGGCACTTTACATTTTAGCCCTTACATTTTCACACTTTGACAATTTAGTCCATTTTTCACAAAATCATCAATATGAAAAATTTCTTTACAATAAGGGCTAGCCGAATTTTCATGGCTTCTATATAAGCCCCTAAAACATGTTCAATTCACAATTTAGTCCTTCAAAACCTCATTTTCAAAATTTAACCCAAATAGCTCAATTTCATCAAAAGCTCAAAGACAAAACTTATGAACCATCTACCAAGCCTTCATAATTCATTCAAAAACATCACAACACTCATGATATCAACAATGGCATTTCATGAAATCTTTAACAGAAACAGAAATTCAGACATTGGCTTTGAAGAACACGAAGCAAAGATCATAGAAACGTAGAAATTATCAAAAACGGACGAAAATTCATACCTTAATCAAGGATTAGGCTAGCCGAATATCAAAACCCCAATTTGATTCTTTTTCTTGCTTCAATCGGCCAAAAGAATGGTAAAAATGAATACCATTTTATGTTATAATTATTTAACATATGTTTAATTTACAATTGACCAAAATACCCTTTAGTTATAATTCATTAAAACTTACCTAACATGTCCATAATTTTCCACCATTAACATAAATGGTAAATTTGACATGCAAGGCCCCATATTTTAAAAGCCAAGCCAATTAGGTGCTTTAACATTTAGCACTCAACTTTTACACTTTATGCGATTTAATCCTTTTTTCATAATTAAGCACAGAAGTAGACAAATTTAATCACAAAAAATTTCGCAGATATAAATTCACATATCTCAGACACAGAAAATAATATAAAAATATTTTTTAGACTCGGATTTGTGGTCCCGAAACCACTATTCCGACTAGGGTCAAAATCAGACTGTTACAATTTTCCCCCTTAGGGATTTTCGTCCCCAAAAATCATACCGTTAAACATATTCGGATATTGCTATTTCATTGAATCTTCAGCCTCCCATGTGGCCTCTTCAACACCGTTTCAATGCCACATCACTTTAACTAATGAAATTTTCTTGTTTCGCAATTCTTTAATCTCGCGAGCTAAAATACGAATCGGCTTTTCTTTGTAAGTCATATCAGATTGAATCTCAATTTCAGAAGGGGATATCACATGGGACGGATTAGATCTGTACCTTCGAAGCATCGATACATGAAATAAATTATGCATCTTTTCTAACTCAGAGGATAGCCTCAATCTGTAAGCAACCGTTCCAACTCGCTCGATGATTTCATACGGTCCAATGAACCTCGGACTCAACTTCCCCTTTTTACCAAATCGAAGCAGTTTCTTCCACGAGATACTTTCAAAAACACTTTATCACTGATCTCAAATTTGACATCTTTTCGTTTTAAATCCGCATAAGATTTCTGACGATCAGAGGTAGCCTTCAGACTATCTCGTATTATTGTCACTTTCTAATCTATTTCTTTTATCAAATCAATACCGTAAATCTTATTCTCACTGAGCTCAGACCAGTATAATGGAGTTCTACACTTTCTACCATATAAGGCTTTGTACGGTGCCATTTTAATGCTTGATTGAAAACTGTTATTATAAGCGAATTCAATTAAAGGTAAGTATTGTTCCCACGTACCTTCAAACTCGAGAATGCAACATCTCAACATATCCTCAAGTATCTGAATAATCCGTTCAGATTGACCATCCGTTTGCAGATGAAAAGCAGTGCTAGAATGCAATTTAGTACTTATAGCATCTTGCAATTTCTTCCAGAATCGCTATGTAAATCTTGGGTCTCTATCAGACACTATTGACTATGGCACACCATGTAATCTCACAATATCAGAAATATACAACTCAGCTAGCTTATCAAGCGAATAATCAAACCGAATCAGAATAAAATGAGCTGATTTCATCAAACGATCAACTGCAATTGCGTCTTTCTTTTTCGGAGACAGAGGCAAACTCGAAACAAAATCCATGGTCACTCGATTCCATTTCCACTCCGGAATCATAATCGGTTGTAATAACCCAGATGGCACCTGATGTTTAGCTTTAACTTGCTGACAGATTAAACATCTCAAAACAAAGTCAGAAATATCTCTTTTCATTCCCAGCGACCAATATTGTTGTTTCAAATCGTTATAGATTTTCGTACTTCCCAGATGTATAGAAAATCTACTACTATGAGCTTCACTCAAAATCGTTTGAATCAAATCCGGATTTCTTGGAACACAAAGTCTATTTCTGAACCTGAAACAGTTATCATCATCTATTTGAAATTCATAATCAGAATCAGAATTACACTGAGTTCGTTTAGCCATAATCTCATTATTAACCTTCTGAGCTTCGATAATCTATTGTAAAAACAAAGGTCTCGCTTTTAATTCAGCTAAAACTGAACCATCATCAGACAGATCTAAATGAGCATTCATTGCAAATAACGATTTTCAACTCAAAGCATCAGCAACCACATTTGCTTTTCCCGGGTGATAATCAATCACAAGTTCGTAATCTTTTCACAGTTCTAACCATCTTCTCTGTCGCAGATTCAAGTCTTTTTGTGTCAATAAATATTTCAGACTTTTATGATCAGAAAACACGTGACATTTTTCACCAAACAGATAGTGATGCTAGATCTTCAAAGCAAATACAATGGCAGCTAACACAAGGTCATGTGTCGGATAGTTCTTCTTATGCGGCTTTAACTGTCTCAAAGTATAAGAAACAACTTTTCCTTCTTGCATTGAAACACAACTGAGTCCATTCAACGAATCATCGCTGTAAACAACGAATTCTTTACCTGACTTAGGTTGTACCAATACCGGAGCTTCAGTTAACAAAGCTTTTAACTGATCAAAACTTTTCAGACATTTCTCAGACCATTCAAATTTCACATCTTTCTAAAGTAATTTTGTCAACGGAGTTGCTATCACAGAGAAATCTTTTACAAATCGTCTGTAGTAACCGATAAGGGCCAGAAAACTGCGGAGTTCATATAAATTTCTCAGAGGCTTCCAATCCAGAATAGCTGAAATCTTACTCGGATCAACTCGGATACCAGAAGCTGATACAATATGACCCAGAAAACCAACTTCTCGCAACCAGAATTCACATTTACTAAACTTTGCATACAACTGCTTATCTCGCAGAGTCTGTAGCACTATTTTCAAATGTTCAGTATGCTCAGATTCATCACGTGAATAAATCAATATATCATCAATGAATACAACAACAAATTGATCTAGATACAATCTGAAAATTCTATTCATTAAGTCCATAAATACAGCAGGTGCATTTGTTAAGACAAAAGGCATAACTAAAAATTCATAATGCCCGTACCTCATTCTGAAAGCAGTTTTCGGAATGTCAGAGTCCTTTACCCGTAACTGACAGTAACCCGATCTCAGATCTATTTTTGAAAATACAGTAGCACCTTTCAACTGATCGAATAAGTCATCAATTCTAGGCAGAGGGTATTTGTTCTTTACAGTCACTTTATTAAGCTATTTGTAATCAATACACATTCTCATTGTGCCATCTTTCTTTTTCACAAACAGAACAGGAGCACCCCAAGATGAGAAACTCGGTCTAGCAAATCCTTGATCGGTCAATTCTTGCAACTGAGATTTTAATTCCTTTAACTCGGTCGGATTTATTCTATACAGACCTATTGAAATCGGAGTAGTACCAGGTACTAATTCAATGCCAAACTCGACTTCTCGAATCGAAGGCAAACCCGGCAGTTCTTCAGGAAACACATCAGAGAATTCGCAGACAACAGGCACTGATTCAACGTTCTTATCATTCACTTTTGAATCTAACACATAAGCTAAGTGTAACACCCCCACGCCCGAGACCATCCGGAGTCGAGCTTGAGGGGTTACCGAACAATATTTATCAAATTAAGAACTTCAAATCATTTATTTCTACATTCACAGCTTTCTAACTACCCGCATCACAGTTACAAGAAAAATCATATCTCGAGTTACAAAACTTGAAATCTAGATCCGTAAATTTTTCCTAAATCTAGACTCATATATCTATTTACTAATTTTTTTCTAGAATTTTTGGCCGGGCCAATTAGTACAGTTTATTAGTTAAAGTCTCCCCTGTTTCAGGGTTCGACTGCTCTGACATCTGTGTATTACGAATCAGATATCTCTCTATACAGAATTTCAATGACTACAAGGTTTGTTTTTCTTAAAAATAGACTCAATAAGGAATCTGTACATATAAAGAAAAACTTGTAATTATTTTTTTAAAATTTATTATGAATTTTTAAAGTCAGAACATGGGATCCAGAAATCACTCTGGCCCTGTTTCACAAAAGTTTAAATATCTCATAAAATATAATTTATATGCCTGTTTTTTCAATCCACATGAAAATAGACTCATTACGCTTAAATTTCATAACTTACTCATCATTTAGTTCCATTTATACTATTTTTAGTGATTTTTCAAATTCATGTCAGCAATATTCTGTTTTAAGGCAAGTTTCATCTTTCCATGAATTTTTATGAACTAGATAACCTATTAAACTTCCATAATATCAAACATGATCTAAATTAGCCATCACCATGACTTATCAATATCAAACATTTTCTTAACCAAACATGGCCATATCATAAAATTATTTACACAAAATAAGTATATTGCTATACATGCCATACTTAAGTTTTACAAGCCATTTACCCAGATGAAAGTCCTTTGGATAGTGTGATCGAACCTTCGACCCGTCCCGATTCCCGAGCTGACTTGTTTAAAACTACAGTAAATAAAGAGGAGGGAGTAAGCATAAATTCTTAGTAAGTTCATATGTAAATAACAAGTAACATAACAATACAAATATACCAAACAACTTTAGCATGGTATCACCAAAACATATATCACATTTCTAAACATCATTCCTCATTTTACCACCTTATCATTGTTGTATCTATTTTCAACCCAAGGGTTAAGAACATACCTGTTCAAAGTATTCATTTCACAATGCTTACCAATACGTCCCTTTCATCTCGAGTATTCCTCCATTTGAGTAGAATTTTACCCGTTGAACACATCGGAGTATAATTCGGATACATGGAAAGTTTGCACATAAGTGCCACATATGTAGCCAAGCTACCATGTAACCCGCCCATAAGTGACCTCGAACTCAACTCAACGAGCTCGGGCGTTCGCATCCATAAGTGAACTCGGACTCAACTCAACGAGTTCGGATGCCTAGTTACATTTCACGAACTCGGACTCAACTCATCGAGTTCGGACATTCGCATCCATAAGTGAACTCGGACTCAACTCAACGAGTTCGGATGCCCAAACATCCTAGTGACATGTCACTTGTATCCTAATCTATTCCTAAGGTTCAAATGGGCGTTTTCCTCGATCACACATCTTTGCCATCTTCCATGGAATATCAAAATTGATACTTCGGTGATAGTTCATACTCATCAAGTAATTCACATAATTACATATTATTCAACAATAACCACAAAGCATAATATTTCATGATAATAATCAGCATCATATCATATAAACAATATTAAATTGCTTAAAATGACAATTATGTTACTACATTTACACATGAACTTACCTTGGTACCAAAATATAAAGATTTTGCAATTTAGTCCACAATCTTTTCTTTTCCTCGATCGCGACTTGAATCTCGTTTTTCTTGATCTATAATACCAAATTAATCTTATTTAATACATACATTCATCAAAACAGCATTTAATACAAACTTTGGAAAAATTACACTTTTGCGCCTAAACTTTTGCATAATTACACTTTTGCCCCTAGGCTCAGGAATTAAACTTTATTCCTTATTCTTATGTTTTATAACATGCTGATCATTTTTCCCTTCTATGGCAACATCAAATTCTCTCTCTAACATATACTTGTGACTATTAGGTATTTTTGCCGATTAAGCCCTTTTATTCGTTTTCACTCAAAACCGAGTAGCACAAGTTGTCTAACATAATTTAAAACCCCATATTCTATCATAAAACATCAAAATACACAAATTTCACCTATGGGTATTTTTCCAAATATAAACCCTAGGTTGAATTATTGCTAACATAAGCTTAATCGAGCTACCGGGATTCCAAAAACGTAAAGAACATTAAAAACGGGGCTTGGAATCACTTACTATGGAGCTTGGAAGCTTGAAACAAACCCTAGCTATGGAGAACCCTTGAAATTTCGGCCTAATGAAGAAGATGGACAAAAATTGGCTTTTAATTTTGTTTTTAATTCATTTTAATAACTAAATGACCAAAATACCCTTACTACTAAACTTTCCAAAAATTCCTTCCATGTCCTAATTTTGTCCATGAACTTAAAATTGGTCAAATTGCTATTTAAGACCTCCTCATTAATATTCCAAAACAATTTCATACTAAAAACTTCTAGAATGCAAGTTTTACAACTTATTCGATTTAGTCCCTACTTTCAATTTAAGCACTTTAGGCATAGAATTTCATCACGAAATTTTCACACAATCATGCAATCATATCATAATCATCAAAATAATTGTAAAATAATTATTTCTATCTCGGATTTGTGGTCACGAAACCACTATTCTGATTAAGCCCTAATTCAGGATATTACACTAAGTAGGCTTCACAACTTTCTTCACATATTTCCGTATTTTCATTGCAGATACCATAGCTGGTAGTCCATTCAGATCACTAGACTCAATTCAGATTATTTCATCATTCTTACACCTTAAATCAATGACTTTTCATTTGTAATTCACAATAGCATCATGCAAAGTTAACCAATCCATTCCCAGAATTATGACAAATTCATCGAAAGGTAAAAGCATCATATTAGCAAGAAAACAAATATCTCATAACATTAACGGGCAATTCTTGCAGACTTTATCAACCAATACACTTTTGCCTAAGGGGTTCGATACTCTAGTTATGAATTCTGTAGACTCTACAGGCAAAGTCTTACTATGCATTAAATTTATACAGATATAAAAATGCATTGATCCAGGATCTATCAATGCAATCATAGAAGTATCATAAAGAGTAAAAGTACCAGTAATCACGTCTGAAGACGAGGCTTCCTCATAAGCTCGGATAGCATAGGCTCCGGCAGGTGCTCTGGCCTCAGATCTAACAATAGTATCTCTAGTAGCTCTTTGACCACTACTTGCATTTCTTGCATTTCTGGAAGGTCTACCTCTGGTTGAGGTATTTCTTGGCCTCAGATTCTGTACATTCTCTTGCTTAACAGGTTCAAAACAATATTTTACAAAATGGTCCAAAGATCCTCATCGGAAACAGGCTTGGTCATTCAATCTACAATTTCCCGGATGTCTTTTACTACAGTGTTTACATTTAGGTATCTCAAATTGAACATTCCCGACACTTGCAACAGAAGTAGCAAGTACCCTGAAGTTTGAATGTGATCTAACTCGATCTCGGTTTGAATGTCCCACATTAGCATTTCGACGGCTTTGATCATCTCGAAATTTCTTTGACATAGACTGAAATGATCTACTCGAAGATCTCTTTCTAGCATCTCTAGCTTCAGAATTAGCTTTTCTTTTCTCTTTACTTAATTCTTTAGCTTTACAAGCTCGCTCAACGAGCACAACCATTTCTTTAATTTCTAGAATTCCAACTAACAAACAGATATCTTCTTTTAGTCCATCTTCAAACCTTTTGCACATTATTGCTTCATTCGATACACATTCACGGGCATACTGGCTTAATCTCACAAATTCACGTTCATATTCAGTAACAGACATACGGCCTTGTTTAAGCTCAAGAAACTCTTTTCTGATCAATGAATCTCTGACTGATATATTTTTTCCGGAATTCAGATTGAAAGAAATCCCACGTAACTCATTCACTTGGAACCACAGATATTAAAGTTTTCCACCAATGGTACGCTGTATCTCTCAGAAGTGAAACAGCACATTTTACACATTCCACAGGACTCAGAGACATTTCATCAAACACTCTTATTGTATTTTCCAACCAGAATTCGGCTCTTCCAGCATCATTATTCGTGGCAGCTCGGAACTCTTCAGCCCCATACTTTCTAATCTTATCAACTGTTGGTCTACTCAACGGTACCGGATTTACTCGTGGCATATAAGGAATTTGAGAAGCAATAACCGGGGGTAGAGGTTGTTGTACAGTCGAATTGGTTCTAATGTATTGGGTGAACCATTCATTGATCATCTGATAGAAGGCTTGCTTAGCCTCGCTATCACGGCTACTCATAGCCGGTCGTGAATCATCTTGCACCGTCCCTTGCACGGGAGCAAGTGCATTGCTTTCAACATCGTCAACTATAGCTCTATCGGGATCCATTTACTATATAAAAACACATTTCAATGTCAGGAGTCATCACACTATCACAGATTCAGATATATGGCATGTATAGCTAGACTCAAATATGCTATGATAGTCCTAGAACTCACTAAACCATAGCTCTGATACCAATAAAATGTAACACCCCTAACCTGTAACCGACATCGAATTAGGGTTACGAGGCATTACTAGACAGACAGAACATTTTGGACCAATTCAGAATCACAGATACTATTTAACATCATCTCACAAACAATCATCTCTTATTATGGTCTACGAGACCTAAAATATACATTTAAAGAAAGGTCGGAAATAAACTGAACTTATTTAGAATTTTCAAAACTTAACCAATTCTTTCAAACTATTAAATTCACACGCCCGTGTGACTAAGCCGTGTGGTACACACGAGCACTAGACACGCCCATCTGAACCAGCCATGCCAAAAATAGGTCCTATATTGACTTTTTCACACAGCCAATAGGCACGCCCGTGTACTATGGCCTTGTGATACTTAGCTAGCTACTGACTTTAGCCCACGGCCATATGCCACGCCCGTGTGTCGAGACCGTGTGATTCTTAGAAAAATACTGTTTTTCTTACACGGCCACAAGGCACGCCCGTGTACCCTGACCGTGTGGCACCAAGCAGGCTTGATTAAAGCCAATTTGCCACCCCTTTTTGGGTCCAATCCTACAAGCAATAATATACAACATTCATACCAAAATTTCCAACCAATTCCATGCTTAAGAATGACCAGAACACATTAGAACTTAGCACATTACAAACATACACCAAAACTATACACAACTCATCATTGTTAGGCAACTCCTATGGCATAATATATACACATCAAAACTTATATACATAGACCTTCTAGCCTATACATGCCATACTTTAAAATATTTACACTTTCAAAAGTACCAAAATGAAATCGATAGTGTGGTGACGATCCTCAACTATCCCCGAGCCTTCAGTAGCTACGATAATAGTAAAACAGACAGTAAACACACAGAGTAAGCTACAAAGAGCTTAGTAAGCCAAATACAATTGGTCTAACTACTAAAGCATATATATACAATTCAACCATATAGATTCATAACCATTTCATAAAAAAATTCATAAACTTAACCATGCTCCTTTGTTGGCATATATGTCATGCTTCATTTCCATACATATTTCACAGAGACAGAATTTCATATTCAGAAATTTAGTACGATACAAACGTACCTGCGTAGGTTATACATTTCATATACTCAATCTCAGATTTCGTACACTATAATCAGACGGGTCAGAACCGATACAGATGCTCATAATCAAGTACAATGCCGATGTCCCAGACGTGGTCTTGCATTTAATTCAATATCGATGCCTTTGTCCTAGACAGGGTCTTACACAAAATCAGATACGATGCCAATGTCCTAGACATGGTCTTATACGTAAATCTCAATCAAGGCCTGTGTCCCAGACACGGTCTTACACGATGTCTCAGACAGATGTCAACTTTTCTTTAGAAGCATATAGAGCTTTTCGGATACTATCATATTATCAGAATTTATTTGAAATCCATTCATCAGGCTCTCATGGCCATCCAATACAGATTACAGTTTATATGTGCAGAATTTATTTCAATTAACACGTAATTGTAATTTTACTTACCTCAGACGGATTTTGGATAAAACGAGTCGACTATTCAACTATTTTGGACTTCCCCCGATCTAAGTCTGATTTTCTTTGTTCTTGATCTAATACAATACAAATTCAATCATTCAATCATTTATTTCATTCAATTTAATCCATATACACATATTTAGGGCACTTTACATTTTAGCCCTTACATTTTCACACTTTGACAATTTAGTCCATTTTTCACAAAATCATCAATATACAAAATTTCTTTACAAAAAGGGCTAGCCGAATTTTCATGGCTTCTATATAAGCCCCTACAACATGTTCAATTCACAATTTAGTCCTTCAAAACCTCATTTTCAAAATTTAACCCAAATAGCTCAATTTCATGAAAAGCTCAAAGACAAAACTTATGAACCATCTACCAAGCCTTCATAATTCATTCAAAAACATCACAACACTCATGATATCAACAATGGCATTTCATGAAATCTTTAACAAAAATAGAAATTCAGACATGGGCTTTGAAGAACACGAAGCAAAGATCAAAGAAACGTAGAAATTATCAAAAACGGACGAAAATTCATACCTTAATCAAGGATTAGGCTAGCCGAATATCAAAACCCCAATTTGGTTCTTTTTCTTACTTCAATCGGCCAAGAGAATGGTAAAAATGAATACCATTTTATGTTATAATTATTTAACTTATGTTTAATTTATAATTGACCAAAATACCTTTTAGTTATAATTCATTAAAACTTACCTAACATGTCTATAATTGTCCACCATTAACATAAATGGTAAATATGACATGTAAGGACCCATATTTTAAAAGCCAAGCCAATTAGGTTCTTTAATATTTAGCACTCAACTTTTACACTTTACACAATTTGATCCTTTTTCATAATTAAGCACAGAAACAGACAAATTTAATCACAAAAAATTTCGTAGATATAAATTCACATATCTCAGACACAAAAAATAATATTAAAATATTTTTAGACTCGAATTTGTGGTCCCGAAACTAGTATTCTGACTAGGGTCAAAATTAGACTGTTACACGGTTTGGTCCCGAACCACCTCGAATGTATGTTTTGGGCCTCGTAAGCCCAATTAAGGGACAGATTGCATATGAAATGAAAAGTTTTAAATTGATCAAAATTGTATGGCCCAATTTTCTAATATTGGTTGAGTTTAAGTCCGGTAACACCTCAAACCATGTCCCGACGTTAGATACGGGCGAGGGGTGTTACATTTAGTGATATCAGAGCTATGGTTTAGTCAATTCTAGGACTAACCTGGCTAGAGTACGAGTCTAGCTATACATGCCATAAATATATTGACAGTGTGACGATTCCTGACAATTATAAGTTCTGTTTTCATATAGTAAATGGATCTTGATAGAACCACGGCGGATGACGTGAAAAGTAATGCACCGGCTCCAGCTGAAGGGACCGCACCAGTAGAGAGTAAGCCCGTGAGTATGGGCCAAGGCGGAGGGGCTAGAGAAGCCTACCTCCAAATGATGGATGCTTGGTATTCGGAGTTTGTTCATGCGAACCTGAACACTCAACCTCCCCCACCTCCTCCTATTCCTCAGTATGCCCCGGTAGCTCCGCAAGGTGCAGACATGTTTAGAAGAGACAAGCCTCTAGTAGACAAGATCTAGAAACAAGGGGCTGAGGAATTCTGGGCTAATTTAGATGATGACCCAGAGAAGGCAAAGTTTTGGTTAGAGAATACCATAAGGGTGTTCAACGAATTATCATGCACACTTGAGGAATGCGTAAAGTGTGCAACGTCACTCCTACGGGATTCAGCCTATCAGTGGTGGAATACTCTCGTATCTGTAATGCCGAGAGAAAGAGTAACTTGGGAATTTTTCCAAGAAGAATTTAGAAAGAAGTGCATTAGCCAGAGGTTCATGAACCAGAAAAGGAAAGAATTTTTAGAGTTGAAACAGGGTAATAAGACTGTGACAGAGTATGAGCGTGAGTTTGTGAAACTCGGTAGGTATGCGCGGGAACGCGTATCCACTAAAGCTACCATGTGTAAAAGGTTTAAGAATGGCCTCAATAAAGATATCCGAGTATTTGTGGCATCTTAGAAATAAGAGAATTTTGTGGTACTCGTCGAGAAAGCGTGCAAGGCAAAGGAGCTGATGAAAGAGAGGAGGAAAGCAGCCATTGAGTCACGGAACTTAAAGAAAAGACAGATGGAGAAAGCATATCAGTCCTCATCCAACGGATCAAAAGAATTCACTACCCGATCAAGTGCTTCGGTGGGGTATTTGAGGAGAAAAAATAATCAACAGAATATGGCATCTAAAGCCCAGACTACTCCGGTCGCTAGTGTTGGTAGCACTCGACCAAATAGGCAAGAGTGTCCACAATGTGGGAAATGTCACTTAGGCGAATGCCAAGAAAATGATAGAGGTTTTTTCAAATGTGGGTCACTTGACCACTTTATCCGTGATTGTCCTGAGATGGACGATAGAGGAAGAAAACAAGATATGAAAACAAGTAGTGCTTCCTTGAAGAGTAGGCCATAAAAGAACCTCGGAAGTGGGAATAGTGGTAGAGGCGCGTCAAGAGATGCCACGGCAAGGTCTAAAGGCAGAGCGCCAGCGAGGACATATGCTATACGTGCTCGGGAGGAGGCAGAGTCTCCCGATGTGATCATGGGTACCTTTTCTATCTATGATATAATTGTTGTTGCTTTAATTGACCCGGGATCTACCCACTCTTACATTTGTATAGAATTAATACCTCACATGAATATGATAGTAGAGTCCACCGAGTTTGTAATAAAAGTTTCTAACCCATTAGGCAAGCATATTTTAGTGGACCAAGTATGTAGAAATTGTCCTTTGAAAATTAGAGGCCATTGTTTTTCGACCAATTTGATGTTGTTGTCATTTAAAGAGTTTGATGTAATCCTAGGGATGGATTGGTTGGCCTCTCATGGTGTTGTAGTAGACTGTGGAAGAAAAGTAATTGAGTTAAGATGTGGAAATGGGGATGTTCTTCGAGTTGGACCAGATGAGTCAGATAACCTGCCTATGGTAATATTGTCATTGACTGCTGAAAAATATTTGAAAAAGAAGTATAAGCTTATTTAGCTTTTGTGCTAAATACTCAAGAGTCAGAGTTAAAGATTGAGTCATTGTCGGTAGTCTGTGAGTTCACCAACGTGTTTTCGGAGGAATTACCTGGATTACCTCCAGTGAGAGAAGTCAAGTTTGAAATTGAATTGGTTCCTGGTACAACGCCTATCTCGATCACTCCGTATAGGATGGCTCCAACGGAGTTGAAAGAGTTGAAAGCACAGTTGCAAGATCTGACAGATAAGGGCTTTGCGATATCGAGTTATTATCCGTGGGGTGCTCTGGTACTCTTTGTGAAGAAGAAAGATGGGTCGATGAGATTATGCATTGACTATAGGCAACTCAACAAAGTGATAGTGAAGAAAAAAATCCACTTTTACCAAGGATCGACGATTTGTTTGATCAGTTGAAGGGAGCTACCCTGTTTTCTAAGATCGATCTGAGGTCTGGTTATTATCAGTTAAGGGTTAAAGAGAGAGATGTGCCGAAGACCACATTTCAAACAAGATATGGGCATTATGAGTTCCTTGTCATGCCCTTTGGTTTAATTAATGCCCCGGCAGTATTTATGGATTTGATGAACTGCATATTCAGACCGTATCTGGATAAGTTTATTGTCGTCTTCATCGATGATATATTGATCTATTCGCGTAATGAGGGCGAACGCGGAACATCTGAGGGTTGTGTTACAAACCTTGAGAGACAAAAGATTATATGCCAAGTTCAGCAAGAGTGAATTTTGGCTTAAAAAGGTCGGGTTTCTAGGACATATTGTGTCAGGTGACAGAATCCGAGTTGATCCAAATAAGATCTCCGCTATTGTGGAATAGAAACTACCGAGGAATGTATCAAAGGTTCGAAGCTTTTTGGGTTTAGTTGGATGCTACAGACGGTTTGTAAGTGGATTTTCTATGATAGCTACCCCGATGACTAAGCTACTGCAAAAAGACGTCAAGTTTAAATGGATAGAAAAGTGTCAGCAAAGTTTTGAGAGATTAAAGGCTTTGTTAACGGAATCCCCAGTGTTAGTGCAACCAGAGTCGGGCAAGGAATTTGTGATTTTTAGCGACGCCTCTTTAAATGGTTTAGGGTGTGTGCTCATGCAAGAAAGCAAGGTTATAGCCTATGCCTCAAGACAGCTAAAACCACACGAGAGAAATTATCCAACCCATGATTTGGAGCTAGCAGTTGTGGTGTTCGCACTAAAGATTTGGAGACACCATTTTTATGGAGAGAAATATCGGGTATTCATCAGCCATAAGAGCTTAAAGTACTTGATGACTCAAAAGGAGTTGAATTTGAGACAACGCTGATGGTTAGAGTTGTTAAAGAATTATGAATTGATTATTGACTACCATCCGAGAAAGGCGAATGTAGTCACCGATGCCTTGAGTAGGAAGTTGTTGTTTGCCTTGAGAGTCTTGAACACTCAGTTGACTATATCTAATGATGGTTTGATCCTAGCAGAGTTGAAAGCCAGACCGAATTTTTTTATGAAATTCGAAAAGCTCAGAAAGGTGATGAGAAGTTACAAGCCAAGACAAATTAGTGTGAGTTAGAAATTGAAACGGATTTTCGTATCAGTACCGATGGATGTATAATGTTCAAAGACAGATTGTACGTACCCAAAGACAATGAACTTATTCAAAAGATTTTGAGTGAGGCACATGGTGGTTTTTTATCTGTCCATCCGGGTAGTGTTAAAATGTACATAATCTTAAGAAAATGTATTGGTGGTCGGGTATGAAAAGAGACATCTCAGAGTTTGTTTCCAAGTGCATAGTGTGCCAACAAGTAAAGGCTGAACATCAAGTACCTTCGGGTTTAATTCAGCCTATTATGGTTCCCGAGTGGAAATGGGATCGTATCACTATGGACTTTATGACCATTTTTCCACTAACCCGAAAAAGAAAGATGCAGTATGGGTTATTGTCAACAGACTAACTAAGTCTACACACTTCGTACCAGTGCGTACCGATTACTCCCTCGAGAAATTAGCTGACTTATATATTTCCAAGATTGTAAGGCTTCATGAAGTACCATTGTCAATTGTGTCAGATAGAGATTCGAGGTTTACCTCAAGGTTTTGGAAGAAGTTACAAGAGGCTTTGGGAACTAAGTTAAGTTTCAGCATGGCATTTCATCCACAAACTGACGGACAGTCGAAAAGAGTGATACAGATCTTAGAGGACATGTTGAGATGTTGTGTTCTCAAATTTCAAGGAAGTTGGGAAAAATACTTGCCATTGGTTGAATTCGCCTATAACAACAGCTATCAGTCGAGTCTGAAAATGGGGCCTTATGAGGCCTTGTATGGGCGAAAGTGTCGAATGCCTTTATACTGGACTGAGTTGAGAGAGAATCAGATTCAGGGTTCGATTTGGTCAAAGAGGCTGAGGAGAAGGTTAAAGTGATTCGTGATTGCCTGAAAGTCGCCTCGGATAGATAAAAATCCTACGCGGACTTGAGACGAAAGGAAATTAAGTTTGAAGTCGGTGATAAAGTATTTTTGAAAGTTTCTCCGTGGAGGAAAGTCCTCAGATTTGGAAAAAGAAACAAGTTGAGTCCTCGTTTCATAGGACCTTATGAGGTTACCGAGAGAGTAGGGCCTGTTGCCTACCGTTTGGATTTTCTGCCAGAGTTAGAAAAGATTCACGATGTGTTTCATGTTTCCATGTTACTCCAGTACAGATCAGACCCTTCGCATGAAATTGCGCCAACTGAAGTTGAGATTCTTCCGGATATGACTTATGGTGAGGAGCCGGTCAAGATTTTGGCTCAAGAAGTCAAACAGCTAAGAAATAAGAGTATACCGCTTGTGAAGGTTTTGTGGCATAGACATAGGGTCGAGGAAGCCACATGGGAACTCGAGGAGTCTCTGCAAGAGCAGTACCCTAACTTATTTATCGGTAAGATTTTCGAGGACGAAAATCCTTAAGGGGAGAAATGTAACAGCCCGAATGAGGGCCTAGTCAGAAAAGTGGTCTCGGGACCACAAATCCAAAGTTGGGAAAATTATTTTTATTATTATCATGAAGTTATAGTATGATTATATTAGTGCATGAAAAATTTGGGGAGTTAATTTTAATGTTTGTGAGCCCGATTGCAAAAAAGGACTAAATCGCATAAAAGGCAAAAGTTGCATTTTAGTACCCAAATATGTTAAATAGCTAGAGAACTAAAATTGAGGGCTTTTAAATGGAAATTACGCCCTTTTTAATTGTGTTGGCCGGTCATGAGATGAATTTTAAACAAATAGTCAAGGTTTAGGTAAGTGATGTCATGATTTGGTGAAAATAATGTCTAAAAGCCTAGCTATTATTTTTCTTTTTCTCCATCCCTTCTCTCTACTGAAAATATCATCAAATATGGAGGTTTGAAAGCTAAAAATTTTCAGAAACTTATTCCTCTCGTAATGTAAGTGATCTTGATGATTTTTACATTTTTTGGCATGCTTGTGTCATGGGCTTTCAAACGAAAGGACTATTTTGAAAAATGATGATAAGTCTAGGGATTTACCATGAGAGATTTTATGTTGTTTTCTGAAATTTTATGGAAGAAAATAAATCTTAGAAGAGTTCTAAACAACTTTTGTGAAAGGTGTTAGCATGAAAACACCTAAAATGGTTATTTTGCATAAGTTGCAAAATAGGTGGTAAGTGTGTGAAATAGTGAGAATTTGGGGTTGCTGTAAGAGTAAAAAGGGGTCTTATAGGCCTAAGATAAGAGGAAATTCGATAAAAATTGAATTTCATACATAAGGAAAAATGGTCAAATTGCCAAAGTTTGGGGGGCAAAATAGTCATTTTACCAAAAATAATGAATTTATCATTGCCTAACTATAATTAGTGATTAAATGAGCGCATTTTTGCTATTATAGATCAAGATTTACTGAATTCGAACCTAGACCGGGGGAAAGTCAAGCAAATTGACTAAACCGACTAGTCGAGTACATTTTGTAAATCGAGGTAAGTTGTATGTAAATAATAAAACTACATTATTAATGTATGTATTTGAATTTTCATTGAATTGATATGATATGAATTGCTAGATTATGAACTGAGAATGAATATTAACGATTGAGATAGTAGAAAGATCTAGTTGGGACCCGAGGAAACAAACCAGATATTCATGCCATAACATTTGAATTTCTTGTGTGCCAATGTAAGACATGCTTGGGTCATGCATCAGCCACATTATGAGTGCCAGTGTAAGACCATGTCTGGGACATGGCATCGGCCTCGACGATGATAGCCAGTGTAAGACGTGTCTAGGACATGCATCGGCTAAGAGTTGTGCTAGTGTAAGACATGTCTAGGACATGCATCAGCACGTGTATACGAGAGCTAGTATAAGACCATGTCTGGGACATGGCATCGGCAACTTATCCCATGATTGAGGCTTATAGAATATCTGGTAGTATTCCGAAAGGCTCAACTTTAAAAGTTATGAAAGTGAATAGTAAGGAAAGTATAATAATGTTGTAAGTGGTACAGGTACCTATTTGGTATGCATGAGAATGAGCACAAAATAGAAAATGTGACTAGAGTAAACGGTAATGAGTAAGTCAAGCTTATGCCTATCTTTGTGCTATGAGTATGATGACTAGAGGTGAAATTGTTGTTGCATATGTATTTATATGCAACTTACTAAGCTTTATGCTTGCTCTCTTTCCTTTCCCTTTTCTTTCAGTGCCGATTTATTTGCTCAAGGATCTCTTGGAGTCAGAGATACCAATCACACTATCAGCCGTAATACTCTGTATAGTTGGATTTATATTTTGATTATGGCATGTATAGGGCTAGACCTTATTATTTTGTGTCTTTGAGAATTGACCAAATGTGTTGGTCTAAAATAGATTCTACTTTTTACATTGAGCTTTGAATGAGGGCTTTCATTTTGAATCTATAAAAGATGCATCTTCATGGTTGAATGAATGTCTATTATGCTTGTTTTGGTATTGGTTGGTACTGGCATGAAAATAGGTACACTAAGGTGGCAAAGAGGCTTGGTAGATAGCCTCATATTGTCTACACGGGTAGACACACGAGCATGTGTTTAGGCCATGTGTGATGCGCGGTCAGCCCTATGGGCGTGTGAAAAGGTTGTGCATCCCCTGTACCTAGAAATTTCAAGTCAGAATGCATGGTAAGGGTCACACGGGCAGAGACACAGCCGTGTGTCTCAGCAGTGTGGAGGGCACAGCCTAGTACACGGGCGTGTACCATGGTCGTGTGATGCTGACGTCAGAAATAGAATACCCAGGTTTTTGCACACCGGTTGTGCCACGGGCTTGTTGTTGCCGTGTGAAAGGACACGGGCAAAGGACGCGGGCGTGTGTCCAGTCCGTGTGAAGTCTGCGCTTGTTTTATGAAAAATTGTAAAAATTAAATTGGCCACACGGGTGCAGGACATGGGCGTGTCCCAAGCACACGGGCGTGTGGAGCCTTAAAGCACGAAATTTTCTAAGTTTTTCTTGATGCCCTGGTTTGGTCCCGAACCACCTCGAATGTATGTTTTGGGCCTCGTAAGCCCAATTAAGGGACAGATTGCATATGAAATGAAAAGTTTTAAATTGATCAAAATTTTATGGCCTGATTTTCTAATATTGGTTGAGTTTAAGTCCGGTAACACCTCAAACCCTATCCCGGCGTTGGATACGGGCGATGGGTGTTACATTTTTTGTAAGGGTAAACTTATAGTTGGATATTAAAAGTGAATTTTCTTTTCAAAAATCAATTACAATTCAACTACTAAGAAGAGGTTAATAAGTGTTAAGCTAGTGTTTTAGAATTAAAACGTTGATATTTGTTAGGTTAGGAGGCAATTATAAGGTTAGTGCTTTTTACTCAAACTTTCTTAAATTTTCTAGTTATTTTATATTTCAATTGAATATTTTACTATTGGGCTTTCAACAACTCTTGTAAATTGAAGATTTTTCACCATTGGATTCAAGAAGTTCTTCATTCTTATTGAGCATTTCTAAACTTTATTCATTTTCATCAATTTTTTATTTAATGTTGTTGAATTAAATTGTATGAAATTAATTTGTGTGTTGAATTTTTCTATGGGTATGAACTAAATTTCTTGGGTGGTTCATTAATTTATGTCAAATAATTCAATTGAGCAATTTGGACTAAATTGAATAAACTTTAAAACTTGGAATTGACAACTCTAAGGGAAAATTGAGATAGATGAGGCAAATAGGATAATCTATCGTTTAAAAATTGATTCATTTAAGCTTAATTAAGTGAGGCTAGGAGGAGAATTTGATTAAGCTCCTTATTCAATTAATTGAGACAGAGAGGTAAAATTAATTGAGGAAATTGTCAATTGAATTTTTAGAAGTATTTTTCATCATTTTCATGAGAATTAACCAATCATTGTTGTTGCCTTCATTAATTTCTATCAATTGAAAACATTTTATGTTCATTTGCTCTATTGTAGTTTTTATTTATAAATTCACTTGATTTTGATTGTTCTAATAATTGGTTGTTCAATTAGATTGATAAACATCCTAGTACATGCATTTCGTTTTATTGCTAAAAATTACATTATCTCCCTTGGGTACGATTCTTGGAATACTTCCATATTTCATTGTAGAACATTTTATATTACAATTTGACATGTACACTTGAAGTACATGCCGCACTTCATTTCATATCTATAATTTTGTATATTTTAGCACACATATGTTGGCAGTCAGTTGTCCTCAGATGTGACTTTTAACTACATCTACTATTCCATTTGTCACCGCCTCTCATATAATATGATCTTTTTTATCAATGTGTTTGTCCGTATGACACCTCACACCCGACTCAAGCGGAATATCCGAATACAAGAGGCCACATCCTTTGCCGTAGCAACTTAGACAATCTGAAACATGATATCGAAGCTAGATCAAGAAGTGTGGCACACCATTTAAAATTAATATTCAATGATATGCAATTCGTGTATATATATTAAGATACCAACTCACCCTTAGGGTATTTGAATCATCATTTCTTTTCTTCATACATATAACACAATTCTGCATGTCATTATATCAATTCACTCTCACGGGGTTTAAATAACCATCATACCAATAGATCATTACCCTCAAGGTATTTGTATGAACTCTTTCATATGCCAAGTAAATCAAGTTCCATTGTTTTAATTTAGCCTTGTTTTCTTTTTACATTTTAGCCTCTATTAATTGAGTGAGGACTCAAGAATAGATATGCAAATTAGTACATCAATATACGCTTATGACCCTTAAGGAATTGAAGGTAATGATATGTACTCGACCCTCCGAGTGCTATTCTCGATCCTCTGAGAATTTGATAACTCCCCCACCCTTCGAGAACACTGAAGTTAGATTTAATATGTCAATGTACGCTCTTAACCCTCAAGGAATTAGATTTAATTATATGAATTCAACCTTCCAAGAATTAGAGTCTTGTTCTTGACCATCCATGAATTAGAGAACTTTCCTACCCTCCGAGAATACAAGAGTTAAATAAAATGCACTCAGCACTTTAACATCCTCAGACATATTGAATTCTATGACATGTCAATTATATCCAAAATTCTATCTGACGTCATTTAATAGTTCATTCTCGTTATCGTTATTAATACACAAATCCTTCAATTTTCATGATAATATCATAATTAAAATCACTAAAATATATTTAGCATTTTACCAATCAATTTCATGATCATCAAAGTATGAATTCACATTTCCTATCATCAAACAACACCAATAATTCTATAAGTTTTAACTATTTAATAAATTATGCAAACAAAACAAATTATACTTGCACAAACTAAATGAGAAGCAATCGTGGAGTTCTATTTTTATTTAATCTTCAAAACCAAAAGGAGAAAAAGTGTGGGAGAAGATCTCTTCTCTTTCCTCTCCACAGATTGGAATTAAAAGCTCCATCAAGTGACCGGTTAATGGTAAGCAAGTAGGTGAAAATCACATTAAACTAAGCTAGCACATTAATCATCACTCACCTTTAATCTTTTTAAAGCCACATTTCATCCACCTAGTTTCCCTTAACATGAAGGAAATTAAACATATATATAATAGTTATCCATCAAATAAGCTACATAAATTCTCATGGTTTAATTACAAGTTTCAATTTAGTCCCTAGGTACTTAATGGAAAACTTGCCCTTTTAGTCCCTCATTTTTTACAAAGTTTCAATTTAGTCTTGTGAAGAAAATTACAAATTATACTTTAACACCATTATTGAATCCTCCTTAATGACTAATTTGAATCTACTAATGTGATTAGTTTAATAAAAATTTGTTTAAATCAAGAATTTTACAACATCGACATTTTCAGGGTGTTACAGTTTGCTTATGGTTTTTAGTTTCTTTGGTGTTAGCAATTGTCACACTTTTCCCATAACAAGAATGACTTTGAGATCCATAAGGAACTTCTGAAACTTGACACTTCTCCACACTATGGCTACCGCCTAAGACAAAAATATAGCCTAATATCATTTTTCTCGAATCTTGACACACTTGGAAGTCAAAATCTATATAACCGATAAGAGTTAAATCTCGTTTTCCGTAAATACTTAAGTATATGCTTAACTATTTACTAGTATTTTGGATCTGGATTCATCTGATATTGACTCATCAATCCTACTACAAAACAAATATATGGATGTGTGCATAACATTGCATACATAAGAGTTCCTATTGTCTAAGTATAACGAAAATTTCTCATATACTCTCTTTCTTTCATTGTATTAGGACAATCCTTTAAAGAAAGATGAAAACCCAATATGAAAAGTTGTGGACCCTTCTTCGAATCATCCATAGCAAAACATTTCAATATCTTGTCTATATATGAAGCTTGCAATTATGCTATCACTTTGTTCTTACGATCCCTAAGGATTCAAATTCCTAGAACATAATTAGCTTCACCTAAATCCTTCATACTAAACTATTGAGTTAACTACAATTTAACCAATGATATCGTTCCTTCATCATTCCAATAAGTTGTATGTCATCAATATAAAGAACTAGAAACACCATCTTTCCATTTACAATATGTTTATAAATACAAGGTTGATCAACGTTTTGTTCAAATCCAAAAGTTTTGATCCCTTGATTAAATATTTAATTTCATGAGCAAGATGTGTGCTTAAGTTAGTATATGAAGCTAAGTAGTATGCAAACTTTATGTTGTTTTCATTTAGCTATATATTTGGGTGGTTGCACTATGTAGATGTTTCCTTCAAGATAGTTATTCAGAAACGTTGTCTTTACATCCTTTTGTCAAATATCGTGATCAAGAACTACTGCAATGGATAATAAAATACATATCAACTTGAACATCACTACTAAAAAAAAGATTTCCTCGTAATCGATACCTTCTTTCTGTGTGTAATATTTTTTCATTAGTTTGGCATTGTAGGTCTCAACGTTTCCTTCTATATTTCTCTTCTTTTTGTAGATTCACTTACACTCAATGGGTTTATCCATCTAGTAAGTCAACAAATTCCCACACTAAGTTGGATTTTATAGAATTCATCTTAGCTTTCATAGCTACTTCCTAGAGCTTGAAATTAGTACTATGCATTGCTTCATCAAATATGAGTATAGGCTCAGTGTTAAGAACACTTCCACCATACTAGAAGAAACCAAGCCTCCGGGAGACCCTCCCACCATGACGAAGCTTCCTATGCTACTGATCATTTGTAGATCTACAATTCGGAGTAGGATCTAAAATCAAAATGGTTTCCTTTATTTCTTGAAAGTTAATCTAATAACAATCTAATTTAAGGTTTGAAGTAGTTCATGTAACTTTCTTCTAAAAAAGTCGCATGCGTCCACACCTTAATGGTTTGATCTTTTGTGTTATAAAACAATTCACCATTCATTCTTTTTGGATAGTCAACAAACATGCATAAATTCATCTATGAATCCAAATTCTTTACATCTTTATCAAGTATATGGGCATCCCCAAATTCTAAAATGATGGAGTTTTAGGTGAGACCCTAGTTGATATATCTTTCATAATGTAGTAAGTAGTTTGAAATGCATATCCCCAAAAGATATAGACAATTGCAAATAACTCAACAATGAGAGAATCATATCTAGCAATGTTTTATTCTTTTTCTCTATCACGCTATTTTTTTGTGAAGTACTCATCACAATTAATTGGGATAAAATCTCATGAGGTAAACCTAATTGTTTCTCCGCTTTAACACAAACCCTTAAAATTTATAGAAACTATCACATCGAAACCATCAATTAAGGTCATAGAATTATAAAGGTCATAGAATTTATTTAAAAACCTTCTCGACGATTTTATTTCCAATTTCAAGTATTAATGATAAAAACAATTACAAAATACATTCTTTTCCTAATCTAAACTAATATGCCTACCAAACTTTGAGCTTTTAAGATTCTTAGTTTGCATTTCAAAAAAAAAGAAACGTTCTTAGTTTCGATAAAATTCAATTCTTGACAACTTCGTATATTAAAATACATTAAATTGATTCTAAATGATTTTTGTCGCACATTTGCATTGCATGCCCAATGATAGCTGTATTTCACAATTTAATTAGTTTTCATTAATCAATAAACAAAATTCTCTACATGATTCAGAACATGAGTGGTTAAATGAGAATTCTGTCCATAACAAATGTGTGCTAAAATTACACCAAACACTAGGGAATGCATACCAACCTTGTAAATATGTGTCCTTGCATTAATATACCATTCTGCATGATGTTCACAATTACTGTCCTCTTTTATGAAATCAACATCCTCTTCAACGCAATGTGGGTGTGCAAGCCATCTGAAATCAAATGGATCTTTGAATGTTTCAAGGTAATCGCAACCATGAATGAGAAACCTCCAAAACTTGGGCGACGCGCTTCTCACACAAGCAAGAAAGTCGCTAGAGATGTTTCCGAAATTTGTTCTCTCGGCTTGGTTAAGAATTGATTTGGCACCAAATATGTCCATCAATGAGCACTCAGAGCATTTATACTTCACAACTGTCGACAGCTCTGATATAGGCAACCCCAATAAGTTCCAGACAGAGCATCCAGCAATGGTTAATAAATATTCCCCCGCCTGTTTCCAGAAATTCACAGCAGACACAATCAAAGAAGATTCTGAGCAAAACAAATGGTGAGTTGCACCTGCCAGCAACAGAGAGTAACCTGCACTGATCCTACTCATTTCAAAAGCTTTCAATTGAGATTCATCTGTTTTTGAATGGAAGGATAAGAAGTCACTTGAACGTATTCTATATGCAGAAGCAAGCGTCATGTAAGAATTGAGAGCAATATGGTTAAAGGGATGAAACTTGCAATTGAGCCGTGATTTTCCATCCTTGCTTTCTAATTGCTCAACATGAAAACCTCCTTTTAGCACCCTCTCAAGCTTCTTACAACAGGATTCAGGATCACCAACTGATAAGAACTCAGTAATAGTTTCATCCACATAATGAGACAACTTTTTATTCGCTTCATCCCTATAAAGGTTGAGGTCAAGGCCTGCACTTGAAAAGCTCGGATTGGAAGCCAAAATTTCCTGAAATTAAATGTTGATGATTTGACATGCTTGTTTATAGAATTAATGAGTCTCAAACAAATAATAATATGAATACTAGAATTTCAAGAAAAAAAAAGATGGAAATAAATCCAATAAAAAAATATGGTTAAAATGTGATCATTGTACAGAGCATAAAGAGGGAGATAAAATTCCAAATTATCTTCTGCCATAAGCATAAAATTTACTAATGTGTATGAGGATCCAGCCCTAGCAAGTAGAAAGCTAAAACAAACAAAGCACTACATAAGGAGACATTTCAAAACAGTTTTAAGATAGATAGCAAAAGTTCTTGAATTTTGATTCATTGCAAGCCTCTAAGCTGAATTTAATAACGCTGACATGTTCAAGTAGCAAGAAACGGAAACACTTTGATTAAATCAGAATATTTAGGCAGTTTCTCATTACCTCCAAAGCATGGTCAACCAAAGTTGAAGGAGACACAGTGCATCGACTACAAGAACAGGTAAATTGATGATTAAACCACAAGTATGATTGCCTCATTGCCTACAGAAAAGAAGTGAAACAATGGAATCAACAAAAATACAGATCAACATATGGGACAACACATTAATCCACAGCAATTCAGCAAGTTTATGTTTCCGTCCCTTCCTTGGCCTGTAGATTAACTTGTATATGGGAAGGTGACCACAGACACCAAAACTCAGCATTTTTAGTGATGACTTCTTTTTTAGTTCTCGAAGCAAATGCAAAGTGCTTGACGACCTGAGTACATGATTTATCATCATCTTTACCAATGAGATCTACAAAAGTGTCGATTCTACTTATTTTAATCCATGGGAGATTGAGACATTAGCTAGATGTATAGGTATCGTTTTTACCATTTTACTACCTCATTCACTCCATTAATTGAAGCTCAACACAAGTCTAGCCACATTGCACACATTCATTTTGCAGTTCAAATCAAGCCTTGATAATCAAAACAACATTTAAATTGTTATATTAGAAAATAAGCAAACACCTTTGGTTGAAGCAAATCAGTGTAAGAAACACAAACTTCCTCCCCTTTTTTTATTCTTTTTATACTCCTCACCATTATTTTTGGACCGTATTTGTATCCTTCTGTTCCTGCATCAAATCAAATAATACATTAACGTATAAAATTTTAAAATAAATTAGTAAAAAGTTCAACCTTTATCGTACTCAGAACAGCTACAAACACCAAAGTTTTCCTCTGAAATGCTAGCAACAATTCGTAGTGCGGAACCGGAGTCCTCCCCAAACGACGTAGCATTGGGAGGCGAAACTATGAATCGATAACAAGCGTTAGGCGAACAACTGTGATTGATCCAAGAGAAGCTAGGATCATATACAGCGATTCCTAGAGAACGCCCGCTCTCGTCCTGCACTTCCACGGCGTTGGTTACAACTAAGCATAAGACGGCCTCTTCCAATAAAACGTCGTCGCCCTGGTCTAAACTGAGCCCCTTTCGTAGTTTCCTGGCGGCTGCCATGGCAATTGCTCCCTGACGGATTTGGGCGGCGAAGTCGGGAGATGAGGTAAGCTTAAGGTAGTTAGTGAGGAGGCCGTTGGTAAAGCGGTGGAGGTGGGGACAGGTGGAGGGGAGGGAAAGGAGGAGGCGGAGAGCAGTGCGGAGGTCAGAGGAGCGGGGACAGGTGAGAGGGAGGAAGGATTCGGCGGAGGAAGAAGAGATAGGGGAGTGGGAGGAGGAGCAGGCGGCGGAGCAGTAGAGAGGGCCATGGTGATGGGGAAGAGGAGGGAAAGAGAGAGGGGAGAAGCAAGAGGAACAATGGGAAGAGAGGAAGGAATCGTGGAGGGAAAAAGAGAGGGGAAGGAGAGGGGGGGTTATGTCGTCTCCTATTTCTATGTCTTGCTTCGCTCTCATTTCCATCTCTTCCTATTAACTTACTCAAAACCTACCACCCCCGCTAAGCTATTTTAGTTCTAAAATTTTAATAAAATCAAATAAAATAATTTAATTCGGCTAAGGAGCTATTAGTGTAAGAGGATAAAATAATATTTTGTTTGTTTTACTTTTTGAAAAATAATATTTTCTTTTGAAAAATTAATATTTTTTTTATATTTGGATAAATCTGTATACAATATTTGATAATTTTTGTAAAAATATTTTATAAAGGTTGTTTTCAACAAAATAAATATATATTTGATTTTTTTATTTTTTTATTTAATTGAGTTTATTTTATACTAGTAAATTTATATTTTACATTGTTCCTTGTAAAATAAACACAATATAAATATATTTGTTATAAAATATTTTAGTACAATTTTCTTTTAACAATCAAAATTTATTTTATAATGAGAAAATATTTTGTAATAATCAATGGCATAAATTTAATAATAAATAATGCTTAATTAAAATTTAATTTAAATTACATATATTACATATTAACACATTAGAGTTGTAAAGGATAAATAAAGCTAAGCATTATTTAAGTAAATACTCATATTTATATAATTAAAGTAATCATATTTTATATCAAGTTAAAATATGTTATAAATCCTTATACTATTCATAAATTTGAAATTTAGTCCATATATTTTTATTTTTGGGTTAGTCCTACTTTTTTAGATATCAAAATTCAGGTTCAGTTGTTAGTATTACTAAAAATATTTTGTTAAATTCATATTCATTATAACTTTATTTTTTAGTTACATGAATACTGAGTATTTTTTATTTAAAATTGTGGCATCAAAAAAGTTGACAAAAAAATTTAATAATGTTAACAATTGGACTCGATTTTCAAATCTAAAAAGTAAAGGGACTAAATTTTTGAAAATAAAAGTATAGAGACTAAATTTCAAATTTGTGAAAAGTACATAAACTTATGACATATTTTAACCTTTATACTATAAATATTTATTATTAATATATTTATAATTGTAATAAATATTTATTAATTAAATATTGATATTGAATATCTTTCAATAATATTTGAAGAATATTATTTAGAATTATTGTTTTTAAAATATATTACTAAAACAAAATTGAAATATTAAATAATTTATTAAAATAATAATTTATATTAAAATTGAAATATTAAATAATTTATTAAGATAATAATTTATATTAATAATTTATTATATGATAAGATAAAGATAATTAAATATTTATGTTTAATATTATTGAAAATTATAATATTTTATTAATTTTAGATATTTTTAAAAATAAAAATTTATTATTAATATAATAATATTTAAGCTTGATTTAAGTTAATTTTTATATAAAAAAATAAAATTACTCATAAATGAGCTCTTTTCTGGAAAATGAATTATGCTTTTTAGGAGAGTAAGTCATTTTATAAGAAAAATTGCTTATTTTTTGTTGATATGTAAGTTATTTTTCGTTGATGAAACTTTTTTTCATAAAACAAACACATAAAAATGCAATATATATATATATATTCTAGAAGCTATTTCTGTTGAAACAACTTAAGCCTAAATAATAAATTTACACATAAGTGGTCTATACATTTGAAATTTTAATTGTGATTTATGTCCAGAAATATAATTTTGATTTTGATTTAATTTTATATATTTATGAAAATAAGTATATCCATTTATTTTTATGTTGAATTAATATAATTATTTTTTTATGTAAAATATAAAGTGATGCTAAGTGTTAATGTTGTTAATAATTTGTGGTAATTAAATAAAATAAAAAAAAATCTTGTATAAAATTCATTCTTAACATTGCAAATCATACTAAAGTTCATTTGCAGCATTAATATTAATTCCTCAAAGTCTACATCCCAATTGGGCTAAAAGATATACTACCTTATAATTAAAATTTAAATAGTAATAAATTTAATTATCAATGTTTACATTTTCTATTAATTTGACTCTTATTCTTTTTTTTAATTAAATTTAGTCATTGACATTTAAAAAAGAGTTAAATTATTTTTCTTTAACAAAAATACTAACTAAACACTAATTTTTTTAACAATTTTGGCATGACAACCTACATGTGATGTGATGTATTTCGATATAATAAATTAAGCTCTTTATGCACTTAAGGACTTTTTTAGCAATTGGTTGAGTCTCTTATAGTTTTTTCATATATAGGTTAAATTTTATGTTAATTGCAAATTTTAGCTTATTTTATGTTTATTTGAATAAAACAATAATTATATTCCATTACGGAGTTATTTGTGGTACAAGATTTTTGCAAGGACTTAGTTCAGAAGAATGAGAAAACAAGTGAGTTGACTAGAGCTAAGGTCATGACATCACCTATGTAACACCTCATACCCATGTTCTAAGCCGGAACAAGGTACGGAATATTACAGATCACGAAAATATGAATTCACACATTTACCTGACCTTACATAATTAATTCTTCTAGCTTGAACAAAAATAGATAACATTAACAGATATACATAAATACAAGTAAATTATCAAATTTTGAAAAGTAATATTTTAAACCAAATTAATTATAACATATAACAAAATGATTCAGCCCTCTATACATGCCATAGTTCCAAAATAGTGTTTACAAAGTACCAAAAAGTATTGATAGTGTGGATGGGTCTCCGATGATCTCCAAATCTCGAGCTGGCTTAGTAACTCTATAAGATAAGAAAAAGAAAAGAAGATAAGCATATAGCTTAGTAAGTAAGTACGAAATTGATATATACAATTTATCAAAGTAAAACAATCATACTAGTATATAATCACATATTCAGGACAGGTTGTTTTCTAGAGTCCCGGTTTTAAAAAAATCATATCTCTAGCTATAAGACTCGAAATTCAATTCTGTAAATTTTTCCTGAAACTAGACTCATATGTATACTTAATAATTTTTTTCTAGAATTTTTGGTTGGGCCAATTAGTACAGTTTATTAGTTAAAGTCTCCCCTGTTTCAGGGTATGACTACTCTGACCCCTGTGCACTACGAACCAAATTTCTCCCTGTACAGAATTCCAACGACCATGCCGTTTGTTTATCTTAAAAATAGACTCAATAATGAATCCATGCATATAAAGTATGACTCTTAATAATTTTTTTACAATTTATGGTGAATTTATAAAGTCAAAATAGGGGATCTCAAATTCATTCAGACCCTGTTTCACAAGAATTCAAATATCACACAATATAGAATTCTTTTGCTTCCCCTGATTCTTTTATGTGAAAATAGACTCATTAAGCTTTATTTTCATATATCATTTGCATTTTTATTCAACTTCCACGATTTTTGGTAAATTTTTAAAATCATGTAACTGCTGCTGTCCAACACTGTTTTATTTCTAACATTCACTCTTGCATAATTCCACCTAGTTCTTTTTGTTATACTAGAATTCGCTCAATTATCGAGCACATAGCTCCTAACTTTTCATATATTACCACTTTATCGATTTTCCCCATTGAACTCAACGGAGAAATAACAAATATACCATTTTTTACACATATTTCCCCCTTCCACACTTATAGTCGAAGCTATCTGATACGCATAGTAGCCTACACTTAGTACTACACATGCGACCAATAATCCGGTACACATAGTAGCCTGCACTTAGTACTACACACGTGACCTCACCATCTGATACACGTAGTAGCCTGCACTTAGTAATACACACGTGATCGAAGTCATTAAGTACGCATAGTAGCCTGCACTTAGTACTACACATGCGACTTAACAGTATGGTACACGTAGTAGCCTGCACTTAGTACTACACACGTGTACTCACAATAGGTCATTCGTATTGTTCCTGTTCCGAAGGTTCAACTGGGAAAATCTTTCCTTTTTCACTGTTAACACTTATTCACAATCTAATTAAATTTGCAAATTTCCATCATTTAATCGTTCTATGGACAGCCACCAATTCATATGATAACAACATAAAATAACATAAAAAAATCGATAAATTATTCATGTACGAACTTCCCTCGGTGCAAACTTTAGAAATGTTATAATTTAGTCTGAAAGCTTTTCTTTTCCCCGATCACGATCGATTCCATGTCTTTCTTGATCTATAAAAACACATTTAGTTCATTTAACACTCATACTATTTATTTCAATCCAAAAATCACATTATGGAAAAATTACATTTTTGCCCCCTAACTTTTACAAAATTATGATTTTCCCCCTAGGCTCAGGAATTTAATTTCAGCCCTTATTCTCATGTTTTATGACATGCTGATCATTATTCCCTTATATGATAGCATCAAATTCACACTCTAACATGCACTTATGATTATTAGGTATTTTTACCGATTAAGCCCTTTTACTCGTTTTCACTTAAAACCGAGTAGCACAAGTTGTCTAACATAATTTAAAGCCTCATATTCTAGTATAAAACACCAAAATACATAAATTTCACCTATGGGTATTTTTCCAAATATGAACCCTAGGTCGAATTATTGCTAACATAAGCTAAATCGAGCTACCGGGATTCCAAAAACGTAAAGAACATTAAAAACGGGGCTTGAAATCACTTACTATGGAGCTTGAAAGCTTGAAACAAACCCTAGCTATGGAGAACCCTTGAAATTTTGGCCTAATGAAGATGATGGACAAAAATTGGCTTTTAATTTTGTTTTTAATTCATTTTAATAACTAAATGACCAAAATGCCCTTACTACTAAACTTTCCAAAAATTCCATCCATGTCCAATTTTTGTCCATAGACTTAGAAATTTGTCAAATTTCTATTTAAGACCTCTTCATTAATATTCCAAAGCAATTTCATACTAAAAACTTCTAGAATGCAAGTTTTGCAAATTATTCGATTTAGTCCCTAATCTCAACTTAAGCACTTTATGCATAGAATTTCATCACGAAATTTCACAAAATCATGCAATCATATCATAAACCTCAAAATAATTATAAAATAATTATTTCTATCTCGAATTTGTGGTCACAAAACCACTATTCCGATTAGGCTCTAATTCGGGATATTACAACCTATGGATGTCGCAACATTGTGCATAGTTTATCAACTAATGAGCCAACCTTCAACAATTGTAACCTTGAGTAGTCTGATGTCAAGGTCGCGAGATTAGTTCTTAATGTTAGAACATTGCATGTTCTTCTAAATTAGCAATTGGAGCCCATTGAAGTCAAGGTCACAACCACAAAGTCTAATGTTGCGACATGGACTGAATGATTTAGGCACCTGACTAATGAGAATGTCTTGACATTGAAGCCTAATAGGGACATTTCTAAAAGGTCAATTTGAAGGCAAAGTGGGGTCAAAGCCTTTACAAATTAGTTATTAAGTGGGGATATTTTTGTAAATGTTATGTGACCGCAGCCAGACGTGCGAATGTCTGGATTGAAAATACCGCAGCAAAAATATATAAAATTAAGCAGCGGTCTCCACAAGTATACAGGTCAAATTGTAATATCATTTTTTTTACAATGAAACACTTGAAACATATTCCAAGGATCGCAAGTGATTGCATATTGGAAAATTTTATTATTAAATTAATTACCGAAAATAATTACTAATCTAATTGATTCATAAATCAATATTGTTGATGCAAAATTAAAATATAAACTAATTAAATTAATTAACCTAAAAAATAACCTAATGGAATTTAATTAACCTAGGATAACCTAATGTAATTTCCTTTTCCTAGTGTCAATGATGCAAGCTCTCGACCTATGATCGATTAAATCTCTAATTACCAATTAAGTCGCTAATTACCCTCAACTGAGCTATTTACTACCCTTAGCTAAGAACACTTGTCACACCCTCTTTTGGTGACCTAATATTGTTTGGGAGATTGCACTGGTGAGAACGCCTAAGTCGTGAAACTTAGATGGGTTAGCTTTAGGGAACTTATTGGTGAAGTATTTCGCTGAGTTTGTGGAATCTTATTTCGCGGTTGGTAGGATTCTTATTTGGCGAACTCTCCTATTAATATGTCTGCCACCAGTGTTTTGTGTTAAATCATCTAGCATTCTAGTGGAGGTAACATGTCAATAACTAGGACACCTGGAGAGCCTTGTAGGATGTGATTAATTAGTGGAAGAATATGAGTATGATTATTGATTAGAGTTTAACCCTGATTGAGATTTGGGTTAGAAGTAGCTATAAATAAGACAACCTAGTAGTGGAGAGAAAATTTCTACTTCATATTTTCTGCTTACCTTTGTTATCATTGAAGAAAACCTAAATGTGTTCTTTATCGTTAAAAAAAGAGCTGTATGTCAAACTTATAGAAAATTCTTTCCTTGAGTTTTCTACTGGTAAATTCTTAAATCCTTATTCATGTTTTACCAGGTAGAAAGGAGTTGTTGTAAGAGTTGTTTAGTAGGGTTTCCATCTAAATATTGGATACTGAGAACTATTTGCATGTTTATCAATTCATGTTATTTCATTAAGTTTTGGTTGTTCTTATATTTAAGGAAGTCATTTGATTGTTTTCATCAAGGATACGGGAGAAGGTCTTAATGCTAAAAGGAAAGAACCAGTTGAGTAGAAAGCCCTAAGTGAAGGTTTCTGATGAGTTTTTTTGTACCTTGAGTTGTTATCTGTATTATTATGTTTAAATTTACCTACTGTATATCCAAGTAAGTATCTTTAACTTTTGGTCCTGGTACTTGCGTAAAAAAGGACGTGGTAAGGGGTCAATGTATGTACGGTTAAGTCAGTAAATTAGATACAGAAGGTTTGCATGTGTATGGGTATAATAAATACTTCTTCCTTGGTGCACAAGCTTCATATCCAGAATGGTGTAATGAGGTATTGGAGGGTTGTTACGTATGATGATAAAAAGAAGACACAAAATATTATGTTTTGCCTCTAGTATGGTACTAGGGTGCAAACTGTGACTGGTGAATACCTGGCCTTGCGGGGGAACACTCATGTGTTCAAATTACATGGAGGAATGATAGAGGTATAGAGGTTATAACTGGATTAATGGCTCTAAGGAGCGACATGAAGATCCAAGAATAATGGTTCTTCAGAACTAGGATCAAAAGCTAGCACAAGCAAAGGAGTTTACAGATAAAAAGTGTATATTGTGTTAAAACAAGTGTGAATATTACATGAAGTGTAAAACATACGATAAATTGTCATAAAGGGGTAGTTCGCAAATGTGGTATATAAATAGAGTAGTTGTGTAACGCCCCGTACCCGAGACCGTTGCCGAAGTCGAACACGAGGTGTTAACGGACTTAATTCATTTCTTAAATAGCTCATACAATTCATTTTAAAATTTCCAGACAAGTTGGCTAACTGCATCACAGTCGCTTTAAAAATCATATCTCGAGTTCCAAAACTCAAAATCCAGTTCCGTAAATTTTTCCTGAAACTAGACTCATACATCTATCTACTAATTTTTTTTCAGAATTTTTGGTCGGGCCAATTAGTACAGTTTATTAGTTAAAGTCTCCCCTGTTTCAGGGTTCGACTACTCTGACCTCTGTGTATTACGAATCAGATATCTCCTTGTACAGAGCTTCAATGACTATGCTGTTTGTCTCTAATAAAACTAAACTCAATACTGAATCTGTACATATAAATCATGACTTATAATTATCTTTGTAAAATTTATGGTGAATTTCCAAAGTCATAACATGGGATCCAGAAATCGCTCTGGCCCTGTTTCACAAAAATTTAAACATCTCATAAAATATAGCTCATATACCTGTTTTGCTTCTTCCATATGAAAATAGACTCAGCAGGATTCGATTCCATAACTTATTCATTATTTAATTCCATTTCTACTATTTTTAGTGATTTTTTCAAATTCACGTCACTACTGCTGTCTGAATCTATTTTGTGGTAAATTTTACCTATTTCATGGTTTCCATGGATTAGCTAGCAATTTGACATACATAGCACCAAATATGATCATGATTAGCCATTCCAATGGATAATCATTACCAAGCATTTCCATACCACTCAATAACCATATCATTAGACCATATATACAAAATGATTATAATGCTATACTCAAAATATACAAGCCATTTTCGCATGGCTATACGAATATACATTACCAAAAGATACTTAATTAACAACAAAGGTCAGTCCTATACATGCCATTATCAAAGTTCAACTTAAAGAGGACCAAAAAGGGGCTTAGATAGTGTGGATGACTTCGACTTTGAGATCCCTGAAAACCGTAGCTGACGAACAAAATCTACAAAACATAGAATTAAGACAACAAAGTAAGCATTAACATGCTTAGTAAGTTTTAAGCATTTCATTTAAAATCAAACATTAAGTATCGCTAAGTTCATACTTAAACTGTAAATCATTTGACCGGTTGAACACAAGCGTACTAGTTATAAGGCTGATTGGCCTAATACATACATGTATACTCACAAGGCTTTTAGCACATACTTTACCGTACTATTTAGCTCATACAATTAAATTTAGACATATACTTCCTTATAACAATGAACATCAGCCAAATAGACCATTCTCTTATTCGTAGATACAGTACTCATCCACACACATACATATATATATACAAACTGATAAATACATATGTATATATATCTAATTATCATTCTTTATATTAATGGTTTGTTTCAAAAACATCAATCGACATATGAGTACATAGTACGTACCTGGCTATCTTAGTGTATCATACCAAATCAATAGTGGTTTTCTCGAATATTCAAATTCACGATTTTACTCAAATCACCGGCGTTAAGCCTGCTAGGTTTAAAACCCGAGTCCAATCACTAGCACAAAGCCTTCGGGACTATTAGCCCGGATATAATTCCAGCACATAGCTGGCGAACCCGAAGTTCGAATATGATTCCCGCATATAGCCTACGGACCTTAAGTCCGAATATAATTTCTGCATATAGCCTACGGACCTTAAGTCCGGATATAATTCCCGCATATAGCCTACGGACCTTAAGTCCGGATATAATCGCCATATATCATGTATATATATTCATATTTTACCACATCTCATTCTATATATCACAACAGTAGTCATTTCCACATTCAAAATAAGCTTCATACAAGTACCATTGTTAATATTACGGTTCAAACATCATAGAAAATTCTCACATACTCCTTCTATCATTCAACTTATCCTATAATGATCAATCATCTATGAATCATATAAATAAGTTATTAATCATACACTTTATTCAAATAAGACTAAAAGATCCAGCTTTACACTTATCCAAGTATCATCAATCATTTACTAAAGGTGATTACTCAAAACTTACTTCGGTGTTTTGAACAGTTGTGGATAATCTACTCGGCTGCTTTCTCCTTTCCCCTATCTAATTGAGACCCCTTTTGCTCTTGAGCTTAATTTAGAACAAATAAATTTATTTAAATTACTTACTCGATTTTACTTTTTAGTACTCACAATAGACAATCATATAAACTTCAATACATATACATAATGCATGCTTTTAATATTATAATTAATTTTAATTTTTTTTGTTGGGTTATATTATTACCAACCAAAGACCGAATATGCCTATCACATAATTAGGTTATTTAACACCTAACTCACATAGCCAAAGTATATATATAATCTTAAGGTCCAAATATGAATACCCCCAAAGTTCTCATGACTTAACCCTTAACCACATTTTGCCGAAAATTCTTTGAATTTCTAATAGCATACACATATATAACCAATTTGGAGACTCTATTAACCAAACATACATCCGGTAATAGCCACAACAACTTTACAAGTCTAATTAGAAACATTTTTCATCATTTTAGCTTCGTCTATTAACTCCCAAAGACCGAATGCACAATTATACAAATGATAAAAATTAATGTTAAATGTCATCAATAAATAAAGCCATACACACGCAAATTTTCATCCTTACATAGCCTATAGTTCTCTCGGCCACTCATTCCACAACCTAACAAAACTTCAATTCGAAATCATTAGCCGAATATCAATTGACTTAAGCTACCTTTAAACTTTTACTTATCACCTCATACCAAACTATCAAAATGAACTAATTATAATTATATAAGTACTACCAAAACCGAAACCTATGCATAATATTATTTCTTATGCCCAAACCAAAGACCACATTTGGCAACTTTCATCCACCATTCTACCAAGCACAACCGATTACCCATTCTCTTCTTAAATCTAAATTCGGCACCTCCAAACAAAATAAGTTAAAAATTTCAACTTTTATGCTAACATAACCAGCAACTTAACACATCCACATAACTAACATGCTAATAGCATCAAGGCATCAACTAAAATTTTTAAGCTTCTTAGCCGAATCCTAACTCTCCAACAACCCCAAATCCAACCATGAGATAGATAGAATTTAGACTAATCATCCAAAGGATGTATAAACTTCCAAAAGTAACATTTAACATACCTTAATCTAGAGAACCACCTTGGCCGAATTTTTCTTCTTCTTCTTCCTCTAGTTACGGCAATAGAGGAGCAACATAAGCTAACTTTGGTTTCTCCTCCCACTAACCACTATTATTTTATTATCCATATTCTTTATTTTATTTTTAACACAAAATATTAACATAAAATGTTTATAATATGTTTTAATCCATAACATGGCCGGCCACTATCTAAAATTTGGCTAATTTGACATGCAAGTACAAGCATTTTCTAACATGCATTAATAGACCACTTTAACATTTGCCTAGCACATTTCTAAATTTTCTCACACAAGTCCTATTTAATAAATTTCACATACTATATACAAAATTTAAGCATGAAATTTTCACACATGCATATTCATATATAATAAGCATCAAATATGACTGTTAATTATTTTTTTTATGACTCGGTTTCGTGGTCCCGAAACCACTTTCCGACTAGGGTCAATTTAGGGCTGTCACAAGTTGTGCCTTGTGTCGATATATGTAGGTCTCCAATAGAGAATAGTGTCCGCCATCGGGCTGTGTCCATTTATGGAAGTATCCGTTAGCGGATACTTCGGAACAAGGGAAATTGTATCTGCCAGAAGTGGCGTACCATTTTGTTAGTCTAATTCTTAGTCTAATAGTATTTTTTGAATCCTATTGTGAGGTTATATTTCCTTGGAATTCACTAAGTTCTTATGAACATAATTAGTTTCCTTTCTTCTTAGTTCCAGGCTTATAGGTTGGACGTATCTGTAGGGATTCAACCAGTTTCAGCCTATTTGTGAGTCATCTCTTGTCTTAGTGTAACATGAAATCGCTGAGGAATTAAGATATTAGTTAGATTTCGCCAGATTGAACTGGAACAAAACTTGTATTTGAAAATGTTGATTTGTATTTCTTGATTTTCATATGTAGTTTTGTTGACCTATATACCAAACTATTTCAAGTAATGTTCATCTAGTAGAATTTAATTTTTAATTTCTAATCGAGTGTTATCTCATTTATGATTTTATTCGAACCTGCACATGTTTACAAAGCTTTTGCCAAATAATGTTTACTCACTCCCTAACTATAAGTGGCATAGTATTGTTTCAAATTGTTTTAAACTTATTAAATGTTTATTTTTCAAAATATTGGAACATCACTCCAATATGTAGAGTATCCACCGAGCTAAGATGTTTGGCTTCCAAATGGTTTCTGTCACACCCGGTTTTCCTTAAGTTCAGAATTTAGGAATAATTGGAGGTTAAATTGAAAGAAGTCATAAGTTGCTAGCTGATATTCAAAAATCAAAAAAAAAAATTCATTGCTGATTTGGACATAGTTGAGTTCCAATTTTAGTTCGATTGGATTAAAACCAACTAGTTCCTTAGTGGAAACAAAATGATTACTAATGTATAGTTTTTATAAGGTTTAAAGAAATAAATTCCCGGGGTAAATTCTTCTCAATCCTGTTTTGTTCTCTCCATCATCTTATTCATTTACTCTGAAGAAGAAGAAGAAGAAGAAAAAGAAGATAAGAGAGCTCTGTGATCTGCCATAATTTGATATGGCAAATTAGGTTTTCTTGGTATACTTAAGGAGCTTATTCTCAAGCAAAGTTGCGCCTTTTTCATAGTTTTTTTATAACTTTTAGATTTTAAGTTACTAAGTATAAATTCCTTACTTTTACTTATTTTAAGACCCAAATTGGCCAATAGTGTCATTGGGGGCCTTAATGTATGATTGAGTGATGTAGGGAAGTGTTGGAGGCTAAAAATTAACGAGATAAGCATCAAAAGAAAGGGTATCGTGATATCCAAACCTTGGAATCGTGATACCTACAATAGACTTGAGATTGGAGACCACCCTTTAATGGTATCATGATATCCACCTTCAAGAAGATCCCCAAGTTTGAAACTGTCCAAGGTAACGTTGTAACAACCCGTCTGACGAAGTCTTAGTATCCAGTTACTGTTTATTGAGATTTGGTATTTAAAGTAAATTCTGAATAAGTAAGACATTAGTTTTGATTAAGCATAAGATTTTGTGAATGCGCCAACTAGAAGATCTTGTGTTTGGCAAGCTCGGTGGTTTGGCAAACTCTCTATGGAGTATACGCCACACCAGTTGTTTAGGTGTTAAGTTAAGTTCATATTTGATAGAATTCTCTATTATTCTGGTAGGACAATTTAGTTAGTCTAATAATAGTGGCTAGCAATTCACTCATTTCAATCATCTCTCATTCACCATCTCTTCTCATATTCTCCATTCTTTCACTTATCATTTGAGAAAGCAACACAAGAGTTTGAGAGGAGCATTTCAAAGGTTCTTTTGAGCAGCAAAATTCAACACCTTAAGGAGCAATCATGCAAAGGAGCAAGCAAATGGAAGGAGGAAAGGAAACTCAAGCCAAGCTACGGAGAAACATCGGATTTGTATTCTAGTTTCTTTCCCTTTAATCTTTTTATTTTGTTCTAAATTGATGAACATGATTACTAAGTATTTTCTTGCTTTTAATTAATTAAAATAGTTTAATTATGTTGTTGTTAGATTGATTGCATTCTCTTAGCTTAGATTATTATTATGTTGTTAATGATGTTATGTGCTTTGGTTATTTATGTATTCAAATAAAAACATGAACATGCTACTCATGCATTATGAATGTAGGGAAGCAATTGAATTAATTATTTAATTTTAACAATATTATAATTAATTAACACAATATTTGAATGGTGCATGTTTGATCATTTAACAATTAAATTGGTAATAATATTAAACAATATTGTTACCTTGCATAATCCTTTTATGATGTTTGGTTATGAAAATTTTAAGTTGATTGAACATGGAAGTATGCTAGAGAAATTTAATAATTAAATAAGTATGACTTCATAATTTATTTATGTTGGATTAATAAATGGCCAAACTGCCATGGTTTTCTTCTGTAACATCATTAACATTGTTTTAATAATTTTAAGTTAAAGAAGGTAATTGATCCAATTCTTTCATGTCATAGTAATTAAAACTTGTGAATTGTTGATTTTTATTCTATGTTTTCATTTTCATTTATTTTTTGCATGCTTAGTTAATTTTAGTTAAGGTATTTCAATCTGCTCCCAATTATTTCCATCACCAATTCGCTAAGTGATTAATTTTACAATATTTGTCCATACAATTCGTGTGGAGGCGATACTTTTTATTATTTTATTACTTGTTGATGACTGTGTACAGTTGCACATTATTTGAATATTTCTCAATAAGGTAACACACGTTTCCACTTAAAACCCAACTTGTTAGACAAAATGTCCCTACAATGTAATTTAATAGCACTATATTACTACAATTGTACCCTACAAAATATTGAAAGAAAAATAAAAACAATAAAGAACACCAGAAACTTAACGAGGTTCAGCAAATTACGCCTACGTCTTCGGACACTACCAAATATATTTCATTGCAAAAGATACAAGTAAAAAATTACAAATAAGAAGAGAAAAAATTTGCCTTACGAAGAAAATGACAAATTTTAAATTGATTTAATGGTGGAGAAATCGCATTTATTTATAGTAGTACAAACACACCACAACCATATATTTTTTAGATGTGGGGGTGTGTAATTTCAACACATAATATAGTTTTACTTTATATAATTAATTCAAAGTAACATTATTTAAAATAATAATTAATTAACATAATTAACTATAATATTAATTAAGTGATTATTAATACGTTTAGAATTCTATTTAAGTGATAACTCTATTTTACATCAATAAATTATTACAATTATTGTTTATGTCAAAAAATTTTAAACTAATAATGATAAATTATAATTATAATTATCACTATTTTTGTCCCTATATATTATGCTTAGAGTTCTACTCAAGTAAGAACTCCATTTTAAAAGTAGCACAAATTTTTTAACTAATAATCGTAATTTAAATTTTAATTATTTGTATATGTATAATTATCACAACTTCTATTAAATTATGATTATTTTATTAAAAAAAGTTTTTAAAATTACAATCATTTAAAAAATATTTTTAATATATTATTTTTTTTACTTAGTATGATTTTGTTACTGCATATTAATTATGTATTATTTACAAATTCTTATAGTCAATTTACTAACTATTAAGAAAATAAAAATTGAATAGTGAAGAATTATTTTACAATATATGAGTTTTTTTATTGTTTGTATAAATTCTTTAATAATAGGAAACTTTTTAGTACGATCAAAATAATTAATATATTTTAATAGTATTTATTAGTTATTATTTTAAATAATGATTGCACAAAGTAAATCACAATATTGAAAATAGAAAAAATATTTTGATTATGATTTGAAAATTTTTAAATATTGTTTAAAAATTTATTGATTTATAAAATATTAATTTTTTGTTATATTTGAATTGTTAAGTAAGTTAATATATTTTTATTATATTTAGCAATTCGAAATAAATTAAAATTTTAATTATAATAATTAAAATATATTATTAAAAATTAAATGCATAAAATCATATCCAACACATGTCATTAGAAATTAATTATTTTAATAATGCGATAATAATAATAATAATAATAATAATAATAATTCATTAATAAAAAGATTTCCAAACTTATGTTCATACTTTAGAACATATCTGGATCTCACAAATATAAGAACCAAGGTTTATCCGTGAACACCGTGGTCACCAAGGTTAATTTGGAATAACATAAACCCCCAACTTGAAACAACTAAATTGCAAAATAATCTAAAAATGTTACCCAAATCGACGCCAAGCGAACCTGTCCGATTGACCAATCTACTTGAAAGTCGTGCAACACTACACAATGCTAATTCAAATGCTAGATATAACTAAAAAAAAAATGGATCATTTTAAGGAACCGTTTTAGATAAAATATTAATACATAACATGAAAACCTAATCAGAACACTACTTGACACGAAAATATGAAAATATCCATATAATACAAATTATAAACTTTTCAAATTTTATTAAATATAAGTATTAAAAGAAAAATATGGAACGCAACTCCGAAGGGAAACAGTGGAAGATGGAAACCCAAATTGATCAAATTTAAGAAAATAAACAAATGTGCACTAGAAATACTAATGCTATACACTTATTACAAAAATAAAATTCAACCTATTGAGATTGCAGTTTGTTTCCGGTATCTCTCTTAAGCCAACGATCAAAAATCCAAGGGAGAGCCTGCCATTGGCAACATAAACGAACCAAAACTGTAATGCAAACACAAATATACTCAACACCTTGTAATGTTCATATTTTGTTTTGTTTTTAATTCTTAGTAACATCATCCCGAATCCTTCGCAAACACGTAAGCTGCATGAACCCGACCCTAAAGCAAAAACACCCTTCAAACCTACAAGATAAAAGGTTGACAACAAAACCTCGGAAAAGCTATACACAGTTAAAAAGGATAATAAACACCAGAGGGGCTCATGCTCATCAGTCGACCTTACCACAGCCACCATCATCGCCAGATATTTAATAGAAAGGGGAAAAAATAGAATAAATTTGTGTTTATGAAAAGAGCTTACGATGCACATACTACTAAACAGTTATGGCATCAGTATTCGATGTGTCTTCACATCTCAATACAATACCCTCGAGACTTGCTGGTAAGATACATTTGGCCCACTGGCATCCAGTTGTAATTGGCTCAGGCGAAGCAACAATCATAAGCACATTGTCATTTCTGTGAACAACTCCCATTACACTAACCGTGCTTCCTTCCTTGATATACCTATCAACATAAATTTGTAATTTCAAAATCCTTTACAACAAGATCAAACCAACTTATTCTAAGACTCACAATAAAAATAAGAGCTTCCGTGGTTTTAATATCGAACTCATAAAATAGAATTATTAAGCTTAGAACTTCAAGCACTTCATAAAACTTTCCTCATCGGCAAAAACAACAAGCTGGTCTAAGTTGCATTTAACATCCCATCCTAACCCAACCCAATCCGCCTTCAGACTTCCCCTTTAAACAATCCTAATTCAGTATTAATTAATTTCATAGTAAATTTAATGGTGGATCAATTCAACCATAAATGAGTAAAATGCTGCAACATAAGACGACATAATGATAACGAAGAGGGGATAATTTACAAACCCACATCATTGTAACCAATCGATTTAGCTTCAATTTCAAATTATTTTGGATTCAAGTCACCTCGTATTTAGTTTCAGGTATCAAACCACTTCAGATTTAGGCCATATCAAGATTGGACAATGACAAGTCAGGCCTTTCTAGGGTTTGAAGTTTGAACAATTTTGGATTCAGACCATTTCTAGTTTGGGATATCTCAAGTTCAGTCAGTCTTGTGTTAGTTACAGTTTGAGCTTTTTCAAATTTTTAGGGTTTTTCTCTGGATCTCTCATTACTGACCGTTTCAAGTCTGGTTTATTTAGGTCTGAATTGCTACAAGTTTGAGCTGTTTTAGTTTTTGATTGCCTCCAGCTTGAACTATCCCGAGTCCAGTTTAGTCTTGAACCAGTCTGGATAATTAAATTGGTTAGTGACACCTCTAGCTAGGTCACCTTACGTTACACTTCACTCTACAATCTGAGCTTATGAAACAAACTAACAGGAGAAAATCACAAAAGATATGAATTTCCAAACTCAAGAATAAGCCCTATTAGCCATCACTGAAAGAGAGACCCTCAATGTACCAAAAGAATATATATAGAGGGTGACTGTCAGGCCATTGTTTATCGTATTCTTGTAACACAAGCACTTAATATTATTGTGAGAATATGAATAGGGAGAACATTTACCCTTCTTTCATTCGCATCACACGGTCATCACTGGAAAGGTTCCTTTCTCTCAACCACCTGACAAATTCTGGAGACAACGCTTCTTTGGCTGGGTTGAAATCAATAACGATTGAGTCATCCACATAAGGAGTCACCCTTGCTCCGGGGCCAGTTTTTACCAGTGCTCTCAACCCAGACTGGAAATCCGAGATGTAGAAGTCCACCGCACGCCTCTGTCAAAATGACATATACAAAGTTACTTTGGAAGTATGAAATCTCAAGGTCAATTAAAAAGGTCCAATGGCTAGTATATGTGGTGATTGTTTGCAAAGAAGATCCCTCTTGCGATAACAATTAGATAAATTTGAGTTTTAGATGGCAAAAAGAGAACCTGATGAAAGTTCAGTTTTTTTTTTCTTTTTTCTTTTTATTTTCTGAAAAATATTTAAATACTTATTTGATCAAAGCTTCTAGACTCCTAGGTGGATTATTTCAACAAAGTTGATAATTTGAAACAAGAAAGAAACCTAGAGACAGGTACAAAACTGAACAAACGGGGAAAAAGGACATAAAACCTGTCAAAAGGGAATTAAAACAAATTAGATAGCATAAGTACAAATTCATTGCGTACCTATGCTAATAAAGCCTTTTTTTTTTCTTTATATATTATAGAGCAGAAGCTTCTTGAACTACTTAATGCCAGGACAATTTGCAGAAATTTTCAGGAAAGAGAATAAAATTAACAATCCAAATACTCACTTCCATCAACCGAAGTCCCCAAGTAAAACGACGATGCTTAGGATTGGCAGCTTTGGTATCCCATCCTCGATACTCATACAAACTAGTAGACGTGTAAACACATCGTGGAACTCTCTGGTAGGATGACTCAAGAGGTACATTCCCACATGTTACAACCTAAAAAGAAACCAAACAATTAATCTGTCTTTGATGCATTAACAAGAAGAACTAAACAATTACATACACAAACATAAATAACCAGTAATCAAATTCACAATTTGGAAGATTTACAGCTGTTATGGGGATAATACGTATATTAAATAAAAGTTTGTGAATGCCTATCCATATATGATGTTTTATCCAGCAGGCTTAGGCCCTTGAGGAAAACAGATGACAAGAACAACTAAGGTTCCATTTGGTTGATGCTTTTTTTAAGGAAAAAATGTGAATAAAAACAAAAATCAAAACATAAAAGTAAATACACAGAACCATAGACAAATAAGAGAAAGCAAGACCATCAAACAACGGAGCCAAAGCCTTCTCCAGTAAGTAAATTCAATTTCGAATAAGACCCAAATATAAAGACTTAAGAAAGTTTCATGATAGCTCATCCTTAATCGGGACTTAGGACCAAGCATAACAAGGACCCTCAGCAAAGCCAAGGCATTGAGTAACAGGATAGAAGAAAACATCCAAAGAAAAAGTTGGACACTCATGTGATAGTAGATTATTCATTTGACAGTAGCAAATAGCAATTATGAAATTATTATCTAATATCATTGACATAAAGCACGTACCCCAGAAATTTTCACAAATTGCCCATTTTTTGCATTTCTAAGCTCTGCATCCGGATAACGAGCAATGAAACCCATAATAGCAGTTCTCCCCCAAAAGGAGTTCCAAGAAAATAATGCAGCAACAGCACCAAAAAGAACAACAACGACAATAAGGAGAATGGCATTGTGAACTGCTCCAAGAATAAAACCACCAGCAATGAATCCCATTACAAAAAGCAATATCAGTGCCCAAAATATTAGCTTTGGGAAGTTCCTCTTGAAAGAAAAGTCATCATCTTGGCTAAGAACATTCACAGCCTGACTATTAACAACAGAACTTTTTACTTTCATTGATCCCATAGAGTCCAAAGGACCAGACAATTTCCGAGGAGCCCCAGAGGAATTCAATGGGCCTGAAGAGATGGGCCCGGACGTAATAAGGCCAGTTGCAGGGAGAACGGGAGGAATAGGACCAGAATTTTGGCGTCCACTTGTTGTTACTCCTCCAGACTGTGGACCAGATGATTTCTTAGCAGGACCCCCATGTCTATTCAGGGGTCCAGAGTTTGACTTCTTTAATGAGGCGGAACCAGTCATGACTCCAGTGGCAGCAGGACCTGATGTTGTATAGCCTGCCCAAGGTGCGGCATTAGGCATGATCGGTCCAGAATGCGAAGCAGCAACCCCAAAAGACCCAGTCCTTGAAGGAGCACTGCTTATAGGCCCAGATTTCCTTGACTTAGAACCATCCACAGGGATATCGAACATTTTCCCCAGTTCTCCCGACTTTTTAATATCTCCACCAGTATAGGGCATTGCTACTGAGCTCATGGTAGGAGTCCTTTCTTTAGGCTGCTCTTTCCTGCCTGACACATAAAGCCCATTGCTGAGTTGATGAGATGGGAATCTGGAACCCATCAAGCTTCCTAAGTAGAATGCACCAAGATATCACACAACTGCTAGCAACTATGAGCGCAAGAAACTCAAAGCCCACCTGAGAAGAAATAGCATCTTAGTCACCAGAAAAGTGGTTTATTCAAATTAAATATAGAGACATATCGGACTTAACAAAGCAGCAAAAGGTAAAGAGCTAAATGACACGCAAATGAGGAAACTATAAAAGCAACTATAGCAGTCTACAATAATCTTAGATATACCGAAAATGATCAATAGACAGAAACAAAAGTTTAGAATAATGATTTGACGCTATAAGATCCAAAAGTTCTACAATATCCTTAGTAGTGTTGGATTTGATTTACATGAAACTATTGCATAATTTTAAATCAAAAGGTAAGGCATCAAAGATAAATTTATCTGTCAAACAAAGCAAGTAAATCACAATAGAAATTGTGCCCTTGAACAAAGCAATCAAGACAGTGACAAACTCCAAATATTAGCATTAGATAGGTTTATTTCACATTTTAGCATGGCTACCTACTAGCCTAATTGGATACATAAGAACTGCCTAAATCAATATATCCCAGAAACCTTATGACTCAAAAATGTTAATTACCAGGAAGGAAACAGCTTCAAAAGGTAACCAACAATCAAACAAAGAACTAAGGTATGAAGCTATGTTACACGAACTCAGACGTATTAGTCCAATATGGGTAAGCTCAATCATTTTTTAAGCTGTTCCATATATTTGAAGAATATATAATGAAATCAAACAAATGTCATAGCTTATTGAGATCAAACAAAACGGCATAGTTACTATAATAATGAAAGTGAAGCAATAGCATATTTCATATTTCAAATTCTTATTAGGCACAACCTGAAAGAGTCCTAGGCAATAGGAATAGAGAGGAAAACAAAGTTCATGAACTAGCCAACTATTCACCATATCCCAGAGCGTAAACAATTCAAACACATATTGGTTTGGCATGAATCAAGCAAAAACAAAGATCTGACGGAGCAAGCAGAGAGACAGGAAACTCAGTAAAGTAAGAAATATTGAACGCGTTTTCTTGCCTTGTCCTATTGCACAGTTTATTGGGGACTAACAGAATCAAACCAAAAAGAGAACATACACACACACAAATCATAAACTTCTTTATAAAAGTTTTATAAAAAAATCTCCCAAATCAACATTTCAAACAAAATCAACCAAAGGGGAAGATCCAGTACTTAGTGACAAAAGCTCTGCAAGTTGCTTCCTTTTTACATTATTTTCTCATAAAAAAACAAAACCCCAAATTGGATTCCTAATAACCAAAAAGATGTAGACGATAAAAACTTTCTAATTAAGAAAGGTATCATACAAAAAAGACAACTTATACTTCCACCTAACTCCTAAATAGCCAAATTTACAATCCAAATCACGGAAACAAAGCATACCGTCATCCCACTTTTCACAAGAGATAGATAAAATGAAGGAGATCTGTACAAAGAAACATATATTCCCGAGCTTAATAAGCTCACTTAAAGTCTCGTTTCTACATAGAGTTCTAAATATAATATTCATCTCCTAAATATAATATTCATCACTCAGAATATAAGATTCCACTTACATTTTGATTTTTTTGTTCAAAAACAAACCAAAAGAGAGTAACTATTTTTTGGTATAAAAAATCAAAGCCTTCCAATTTTAACAGCAAGAACTAAGGAAGCAAATTTACGGGCTAAAATCATAAAAACAAAAATACCCGGATCGACATTTGGAGTGAAAACCAAGAAAATGGGAAAGATCTGATGGAAAAAGCAGCGATTTGTGATGTTATGTGGGAGTAGAAGACACCAGTAGGAAGAACAGTGTTAACAGAAAAGATGGCAATAAATGTAAAAGAAAAAAACAAAATAAAGACACAAACATACCTGAAAAGAAAGAAGAAAGAGTAGGAGAGGAAATGAGGAGATTTGGAGACATTATAGAGAAAAGAAAAGGAAATCAAAGAAGAGGAAGAGTCTTTCACGATTTCACTCTGTAAAAAGTCTTAAAGGTTGCTGTTCCTTTTCTCTCTAAAGATATGTCATATTTATTTATTTTATTACAATAAATATTTGGTTTCAGAGTTTCATCTGTCACTTGAGAGAGCCGCAACAATTGGTGGGTTGTCTTGTCCGAGACCAACGCCTCCAAACTCAAGCAAAAATCATTATAATTAGGATAAAGATTAAAATTAAGATAATCCACCAACAAATATTAGTTGCAATAGTAAGATTTTACCGAGATTAACAGATTAATTTCAAATTTTGTTTAGTTTTAGAAAAGGAAATTTGTGTTATTGAAAAATAAAAAAATATTTAAAATATATTTGGTTAAAAAATTTTAAATGAATTTTTATTTTTATTTTGCTAAAATGCTAAATAAAGGTTTCTGTTGTTTTTAGGGAAAAAGTTTAATAAAAGTAAAAGTAATGAAGACAAATATTTATAACTTTAAATGAATTTGTTCACCTTAGTTCAAACTCATATAGGTAAAAATATTTTTAATAGTTTTCAAATATTAAATATGATACTCTAATTTGAACCCATATGAATGTAATTTTTATTTTATTTTCATATTATTATTGTTTTTTCATATTATTATTGCTGAAAAATAGTTATCAAACATATTTTGTCACACCCTCATTTGACGAACCGATATGATTGGAAAGTTGTTCTGGCGAAACTGACTAAGTCATGAGATTTAGGCTGATTAACATTGGTGATTTCTCTAGCGAAGTATTTCACTGAGCTTCACCAAGGTTGTAAGCTCTTAATTTCGCATTTGGCAAGTCCTTTATTTTGACCAGATCCTTATTTGGCGAACTCTCTCGCAAATAAGTTCGCCACCCATGTTTTGTGTTGGTGTGAACGTAATTGTGTATTCGAAATAATGGCTAGAGGGACATGTTTAAGTCATCTGGCATTCTAGTGGAGGTAACGTATCAATAAAGCCTTGTAGGATGTGATTAATTAGTGGAAACGTGTGTACATAATTACTTATTAGAGATTTAATTTGAATGGGATTAGGACTAGAGTTAGCTATAAATAGGACAACCTAGTAGTGGAAAAAAGATTTTTTATTTCATCTTCTTTGCTTACCTTCGTTATCAATGAAGAAAACTCAAAAGTGTTCTTCATTGATTTCAGAGGAGTTGATTGTTAAGCTTATAGATGCTATCTTCTTTAAGTTGTTTGTTGGTAACCTCTTAAATCCTTCTTTAAGTTTTATTAGATAGAAAGAAGTAGTCATAAAGTTGTTCATTAAGGTTTCCGTCTGAATACCAGACAGGAAGAAAACTTCCTTCTGGAAACTGTTTGCATGTTAGTCGGTTCTTGTTTTTATGTTAAATTTCGGTTGTTCTTGTATTTAAAAGAGTTATTTGATTTTTTTTAGCGAAAGATACAGGAGAAGGTTCCAGTGCTAAGGAAAAAGAACCCATCAAGTAAAAAACCCAAAGTGAAAGTTACTAGTGAGTTCATTTGTACTTTTTGTCTATTAATTTATTAACATGTTAAATTATCTTATTGTTTACAGGTAAGTTACCTTAACCTTTCGTTTTTGTACGTCTGTCAAATGAAATGTGGAAATGGGACAATGCACATATTATTGATATTGGTAAATAGTAGACATGAGTCCTGATGTGCATTGGTATAAAAACTCCTTCCTTGGTGTATAAACTTCGTATTTGGAATGATGTAAGGAGGTATTAGAGGGTTGATACATATGATGGTGAAAATAAGATACAATATTATATGTTTCACCTTCGGTATGGCACTTAGATGCAAACCGTAACTGGTGATTACCCTGCTTGTTACGCCTCATTGTAACACCCCCTACCCTATCCATTGCAGGAACAGGTACGAGGCATTACCAGAGTTTACTGAACGTTTTCAGATAATTCTGAGTCATTTATTATTCATATTTTGAAGATAATCATAGCGTCTCTCTATTGGGCCCTCGAAGCCCCAAAACATACATTAAAAACCAACCGGAATTAAATCGGATCATAAAAAAAATTTGCAAAATCTTAAATTTTATTTTCATCTAAGTACTTACCATTTCAATGCTTCTTATAATTAAACATGTTACCATTCAATCAATAGCTTGACACTTGTCTAAGCGTCAAACGACATCATTGTTAGTATACTTGTACATATTTCATATAAATTCAATATTGATATACTTATTTTGTAATATCCGAATTAGGGCCTAACCGGAATAGTGGTTTCGTGACCACAAATCCAAGATAGAAATAATTATTTTATAATTATTTTGATGTTTATGATATGATTGCATGATTGTGTGAAAATTTCGTGATGAAATCCTATGCCTAAAGTGCTTAAATTGAAATTAGGGACTAAATCGAATAATTTGCAAAACTTGCATTCTAGAGTTTTTAGTATGAAATTGTTTTGGAATATTAATGAGGAGGTATTAAATAGCAATTTGACCAATTTATAAGTCTATGGACAAAAATTGGACATGGATGTAATTTTTGGAAAGTTTAGTAGTAAGGGCATTTTGGTTATTTAGTTATTAAAATGAATTAAAAACAAAATTAAAAGCCAATTTTATCCATCTTCTTCATTAGGCCGAAATTTCAAGGGTTCTCCATGGTTAGGGTTTTTTTCAACTTTTCAAGCTCCATAGTAAGTGATTCCATTACGTTTTGGAATCTCGGTAGCTCAATTAAGCTTATGCTAGAAATAATTCAACCTAGGGTTCATATTTGGAAAAATACCCATAGGCAAAATTTTTGTATTTTGGTGTTTTATGATAGAAAATGAGGTTTTAAATTATGTTAGACAACTTGTACTACTCGGTTTTAAGCGAAAACGAGTAAAAGGGCTTAATCGGTAAAATACCTAATAGTCATAAGTACATGTTAGAGTGTGAATTTGATGTTTCCATAGAAGGAAAAAATGATCAGCATGTCATAAAACATAAGAATAAGAGATGAAGTTTAATTCCCGAGCCTAGGGGCAAAAGTGTAATTATGCAAAAGTTTAGGGGCAAAAATGTAATTTGCCAAAGTTCGTATTAAATGCTGTTTTGATGAATGTATGTATTAAATAAGATTAATTTGGCATTATAGATTAAGAGAAACGAGATTCAAGTCGCGATCGAGGGAAAACAAAGTTTACGAAGAATAGGCTCGATTGCTAATAATTTTGTACCGAGGTAAGTTCATGTGTAAATGTAGTAACATAATTGTCATTTTAAGTAACTTAATGATATTTATATGATATGATGATTATTATTATGAAATATTATGCTTTGTGGTTATTGTTGAGTAATATGCAAATTATGTTTATTACTTGTTAAATATGAATTGCTACTGTAACACCCCTATCCGTAACCGTCGCCAGAATAGTAAGGGGCATTACCGGACTTGTAACTCATGTCAGAATAGTAAAATTTTGAACTTTTTCTTGAAATAAAGATCGTTCATTTAAATAAGTACTAAGCACAACCAGAGGTAAAATTTAAACTTCACTAAGTAAACATTCAAAAGATGCCATTTTCGCATGGCTTATATACATTAACCAAAAATATTCTTCCGCCACTAGTCTATTCTATACATGCCATAAAATAATTCTAAACATAACAGTAACAAGCGGTGGATAGTGATAGTGTGACTAGTTGCTGACGATCCCCGAGCCTGTAGCTTCGCAATGAGATCTATAAAACAGGGAAACAGAGTAAACGGAGTAAGCATTACAATGCTTAGTAAGTTTTAAGCAGTGTCAACAGATAACAATCAATTATAACATAGTTGTTCATATATTTTATTTCACTCTTCCTTCGGCATACCATCCCTTTACTGAATATGCACATCTCATCATATACAATAGGCAGATAAACTTTCACATAAAAGTGAACTCATGTGACATAAATATATTGTATGATTTCACATAACCTCTCACACTGATCCGATGTCACATAATCATAGGAATAGTCTCATAGATTGCTCTCGTATGCATCACATAACTACCTTATGATTTAGTTCAAATCAAGCTCACATATAAACTTGGAGTACATACCTGTTTAACCTTTCGCATTGAATATATTTATAAGCAATTCTTATTACGAAGTCTTATAGCTTTAACCTCTACTCGGATTATCGGCGAGACCTTTAGCTCAGACGAAATCTCCACATGAAGTTATCGGGTCTTACCCGGACAAAATCTCCACACTAGTCATCGGGTCTTACTCGGACATAATCTTCACACGTAGTCATCGGGTCTTACCCGTAATATATTCCAAGTTCATGTACATTTAATCACATGTTACAACATTCACATCGACTGTCATATTTGTAATTCATTGCCTCATCAAATATCTAATAATACACACCTTTCACATTGGTCGTTCGGCCACAAATACGCACATCGCCTACATATTTCACACTAGCCATTCGCTTTACCACATATACATATCTTATATATATATTCACATTGACCGTCGGCTTTACACATATATGCATGTTCATATTCACCACATTGGCATTCGGCCTTATCACACATATGCATGTCACATTCATCACATTGGCCATTCGGCCTTATCACATATATGCATGTTCACATTCATCACATTGGCCATTCGGCCTTATTCTCATATATACACATTCACATTCATCACATAAAATCCTAAATCAAAATATAAATTTTCATGTATTCACATCACAATTATCCAAATATACTTCACATACCACATATACTATCATGTATACACTTTGTCTTGGCCGAATCTACATCAATCATTTCCAATGAATAATTCAATTTCACGCCATACTATCATTTCATATTCGAATACTCATAAACTTACAATTTCACAAATTTTAATATCAAAGATCCGCCTAACACTCATATATCGTTTTACAATATCACGATTTAGAATTCACGTATGGGTTTAATCAATAGCTTATGAGCAACTAAAACAAGTTTTATCCATGTTTACAACAAAATCACATATTCACTACGAGCTGTTTTCCTGAGCAATAGTCACTAATTATTTATAACTGGAGCTACAAAACTCCAAATCACTTGTCGTTAATTTTCCCTGAATATAGACTCGTATATATTCCATCCATAAAATTTCCAGAATTTTAGGTTTGGCCAATCAATACCAGATTTTTCTTAAAGTTTCCCCTGTTTCACTGTTTGACTAATCTGACCACTCTTCACTACGAATCAAATTTTGCATTGTACAGAATTCATAATGTGTTCTATTTGATTTCATTTGAAACTAGACTCATTAAGTAGTCTAAGCATATAAATGTTATCTTATAAACATTTTGTACAAATTATAATGATTTTCCAAAACAGAACAGGGGATTTCGGAGTCATCTGACACTGTCCCACACAACTTTAAATATCTCTTTATAGGAAATTTCTTTGCTTCCACGGTCTCTTATAAGAAACTAGACTAACTAAGCTTTGATTACATATTTTATTCAGCTATAATTCCACACCAACAATTTATAGTGATTTTCTAAAATCACGTTACTGCTGCTGTCAAAGCAAATTATACAATTTGCTCTTAAATTTCCAAGTCCAAACACTTATGAACTTACCATTTGAGTTTAAGACATATCATGGCCACATCATATCTTATTAAATCAACTCATTATGTCCTATTATGATTGAATTTACTCACGTTTAATCACTTAAAACTTACCTCGGAAGTGGTCGACGATTAGATGTCCACGGCTATTCGTTTACTTTCTCTTTTCCCCTATCGACTTTGATCCTCTTTGCTCTTAAGCTTAAGTAAAACAATAGATTGCTTAAGTATTAACTAATATTATCACTTAACATCACATTTGGCAATCACATATCATTTAATCTTTGATTAACCAATTTAACACATACAAAATCCAATCATACATCTAACCTTTATCTCAATACCAAACCGAGTTATAAGATCATACATTATACTAAGCATATCATTAAACATACCTATTCAATTTAGCTAATTTCATAGCCGATTAATCACCTTACCCCACATTACTCAATGCCGAATATAACCCAACATCACAAGCATAATCACCATGAAACTTACCTTAATACACATTTTATCCCATTGCCGAATACATATATATATCATCAAACAAATATTTATTCACATAACAACAATTCAAGCACATCAAAGCATTGTCGAATGTATCATTCTTCTTAAATTCAAAAATAAATACATGGGCTAACTTCAAAATCTATTTAACAACTCAACTTTATAAACACATATTAGGCTAGGAAGAAAGATTGATAATTTAACAGCCTTAGCTTAACATATAATTTGTTGTGACACATCTTTAAGCATTCTTTTTATTCCATCAACTCAAAACACATTCATCCTCTCAATAACACTCAATTCGCAAACCTGCCCCAATATATGACCATTCTTCCAACTAACCATATTCTTTCACCAAATATAAAAAATTTATCAATTTGACATATAAGGACATAACCAAATGTTTCTTGCAACACAAACTCAAAAATTAACACATGGGTCATGTTAGAGCACCAAAACAAACTCAACTTCACAAAATTTCCAAAAGAATCACATGATATCATACCTTAATTCCCCACACAAGATGGCCGAATGCCTTAGGTGTGCTTTCTTTCATTTCTTGGTTAGTTTCGGCTTGAGAGAGGTAGGAGAAGAAGATGAACATTTTTTTTTCTTTTCTTTTGTTTTCTTCCTTCAGTTCACGGCAATGGAGGGGGGGAGGCATGGATGAGACAACTTTGTTTTCATCACCCCTCTCTTTTCATTACTTTATTACTAACCTCTTATTTTATTCTTTCTAACATAACACACTAACACAACATGTTTCCAACATGTTTCACCCCATAGCATGGCCGGCCACTAGCTCTAATTTTGGGTAATTTGACATGCAAAACCCATAATTTTCATAACATGCATTAATAGGCCACTTTACATTTGCCTAGCACATTTCTAAATTTTCTCACATAAGTCCTATTTAATAAAATTCACTTACAATTAACAAAATTCAAACATGAA